>NC_050519.1:798616-798984 GCF_002922805.2 Oryzias melastigma
TCACTGCTACCAGCACAGCTATCGCCACTGCCACAGCAACCACCATAACTACCGCCACCACTACTGCCACAGCTACTACCACAGCTACCGCCACAGATAACGTCACCGCTACCGCCACAGCTACCATCACCGCTACCACCACAGCTACCATCACCGCTACCGCCACAGCTACCATCACCGCTACAGCTACCGCCACAGCTACCATCACTGCTACCGCCACAGCTACCACCACCGCTACCAGCACAGCTACCGCCACCACTACTACCACAGCTACCGATACCGCCGTTGCTACCGCTACTGCCACCACTACCACCATTACTGCTATCACCACGGCTACCGCTACCACAACCACCACTGCAAAGCAGAAA
>NC_050519.1:799278-799629 GCF_002922805.2 Oryzias melastigma
CCGCCACTGCTACCATCACTGCTACCGCCACAGCTACCACCACCGCTACCAGCACAGCTACCGCCACAGCTACCACCACCGCTACCGATACCGTCGTTGCTACCGCTACTGCCACCACTACCACCATTACTGCTATCACCACGGCTACCGCTACCACAGCCACCACTGCAAAGCAGAAAAAGAAACCCAAGGGTTCGATTTCCTCCACAACAATATTCTGAGCTGCTTTTTGGGGTATTTGACCTTTGACTTCTAGCTTCTAGCTTGAACTTTGAATACCAGGAGGGGTGGGGGGGATTTATTCTACTTTTGCCTGTTATTGCCTGATATTAAAGCGATGCTCTACTGAGG
>NC_050519.1:799815-802878 GCF_002922805.2 Oryzias melastigma
GTCCCCCAAGTGCTGGAGTTCCTTAAATGACCACCAGAGGCTGGTTTAATTTCCCATTGATTTCTATGTTAAAAAAAAACAACAACTTTACACTAAAACAACATAGCAGTGGGCGAGTTGATTAAAATAGACAAAAATGGTTTTTAAATTTAAATTAAATTCAATTGTTAAATTTCAGATTGAAATTTTTGATTGATGTTTTGCCGTTTTGTGGTTTTAGCAAAGCCACAAAAAAAACTTTTGGCCTAAAGAGTATTAATAATTCTAAACCACAAAGTCATCAAAAGCAGAACATTTCAGCAGAAAGTAAATAGTATGTGGGTGTAGGTGTGTGTAGTCGCTCTTTTGTTTGATAGCGGAGAAAAAAACAAGCAGATTGTAGAAGATTCACAGGAACTGGTTCAGTTGTGTAATGAGCTGATAGATCTCAAAGGAGCAGATTCTCTGCAGCTTGTTTGAACCGACATTTATCTTTGAGTTGGATTGGAGTTTGTCTCATTGTCACCTGTGTTCAGATTCTTCTCCACAAGATCGACAAACTGTCAGAAATACAAGTTAAGACGAAGAAAAGACTTTGAATGAAGGCCGGAATTATTTATTTTTAGCTCCTAAACAAAAATGGGTAGCCGCATACCTGAGTGTGCACAACATTCCTGTAAGTCTAAAGCACACTGGTCATGTGACACGTATTCAAGAATGTGTTAAAAACATGTTTAGCCCATAGACTTCACACTGGGAAGGCAGGGAGGGGCTTCCTCTTCTTCATCTATTTACTGGCTCATGTTCGCCACCTACAGTTTAAAGAGGTTTGGTGCTAAATGTGGAACAGAGTAAATCTAGTGAATCTTGCGTTTTCTCTTACAGCTCTATTCCCATAACTGAGAGACTTGGTTTCATAGAATTCCATCTGAGCAAAAACCGTAATTATCACTGTCTCCTTCACTTCCACGAATTGAGTCTTTTAACAAGAGCTTCAGTGTTTATGTTCTGTGATCTACTGTAACATTTCAACCATTAACATGATAATTCCAGCAGATTCTGAATGAGAAAAGCAGCTCGTCGGGTTGAAAAGGGCGTAATTCGCCACTAACAAATCCAAGTGTTTAATTTGTCAAAGTTCGACCTGGTTAACATTCTATGGTTTAAAGTTGCGTGTTTTGTACATAGAGCCTGAAAATGATCTTAAAAACTGATTTTTGAAAACAAGGCCCAAAATGCATATAAGCACGTTTACGTAGACTCTTCATTGGAAGCGGTTGCTTAAACGGGCGTTGCTGGCAGCCAGCAAGGCCAAGTGAGCCACACGTGAATTAAAAGTGGGCAGAAAATGTGGACACCATTTGGGTTTGTCCGCAGTTTCTGTGGTGGCCTCACCTGTGTTCGCCCACATCGGTTTAAAAGGGAACTCAGTGGGTAGGCTCGCTACGCTAGCCAGCCGCCCAGTGGACAGCGTAGCGTACTAGCGAGCTCCACTGTATTGAACTAGCAAGCTCAGCTATAGAACGCAGCGAGCTCTACTGTAGCATGCTAGCGAGCTCTACTGTAGCATGCTAGCGAGCTCCACTGTAGCATGCTAGTGAGCTTGTCTGTAGCTAGCACGTTGAGCCGCTTTTCTCCTTCAGAATCTGCTGGAATGATCGTGTTAACGGTTGAAAAGTTACAGTATGCTAATGATTTCAAGCGTCGGCGATGACTCCCTACACGTTAAAGTGTGTGTCACTTCTAATATCTTTACCAATACTTCTTAATACATTAACAACAAACACGACAATGGTATATCCCATTTTCATGGCGTCCCTTAAGGTGGCCGTACGAGCCTTAAGGGAACCGCAGACACATCTGTGCTCCCCTTACGATGGAGCCGCTCCCCTGTGACCCTCCACGGACCCGGACAACCCACAGAACCCGTATGGGTCAACCCCCGTGTGTAACAATGATGACAATGTTGGAGATCAGGCTCCCGTACATATTTCTGTCTTGAAATGTTAGAAATGAACCCGGCTTCTCCAGGTTTTTCAGCTGCTTAATTATTCTCCAGGTGTGTAAATAAAACATGGAACTTGGGAATCCGGCTAATCAGTGGTGAGGAAGGTACCGACATCTGAAAACACCAAAGAGGTTAAATCTCCAAGATCAGCAAAAAAAAAAAAAAAATACAGGAGAGGCTGACCAATCAGAACTGTTGAGGTTTGCATCTCTGGAGAGCTTTAAGGCCGGACGCGGAGCGCTGTGAAGACGCCGGTCACGGCGTTGGGTCTGCTTTGATGCAGAACCATAAATTCAGCTCCACAAGCTGACAACGCCACTGAAAGCCACTGAGGAGTCCGATATATCAATCTTCTGGGCCTTGCGAGGCCGGCGTCGCCTCAGGAGGAACTTTAATAACCGCCCTACGCGTGAGCTTCCTGATGCATCCTGTGTTTGCCTTCCAGAACATCCAGCAGCACGTCTATCGTCATCAAACACGGAGCTGTAAGTCAAACACCTCGGCCTCTAATCAGGTAAACCTGCCCCCGCGCGCTGCATCCCTGCAGCCACTACTGCACTTTATCTCCCCTCAATTAACATCTTCTGAGCGAGCCTCTATTATCTTAACCACACAGAGCGGCGGGGTCCTCTGAGGAGACGGCGTGGAGGACGGCGGAGCCGTGGACGGAGCCCCGCTGCTGCTGCTGCTTCGCCTTCAATCCGCAGGCCTAATTAAAGTCAGACATGACAAACGGCGAGCAGAGGTGCTGCCGAAGCAAACAGGCAGGAGCGCCGGCTCGAACGCGTGCGCGGGCGGGCGGGCGCGTGTAGCCCCGAGGATTGTCTTTGTGAGGATTATCTGTCAGAAAGCAGCCATGTTGATGTCATGACAACATCATCTAAATCTCTTCTGACAGTTTGCTCAGTTTGATTGTGTTTATTTTCTTTTCTTTACACGCCTCACGGTGTCAAAGCATCCAAGTGACACGGCGCCGTGCCGCTCTGCGCAAGGACCCCGTAAAACATCAAAACATTACATCCGGTCCTGCTTATGCAGTTTATTGCTAATTTCTGTTTCTGTGTGACCCCCCCCCC
>NC_050519.1:802893-811002 GCF_002922805.2 Oryzias melastigma
ACAACTTCAATTTCACCCTATGAAGCCATCAAACCACCCATTAAGCCATCAAGTTGCCCTCTTTGTCCTTGCTCTTTGCCTGACAACAGCAGAGAGTGGGGGCCATGCCCCCCCACCACAGAAGCAGGTTTCGTCTGGGGCCAGACTATTAAGAGTATTCTATTACTGTTAGGCTAACCTGTCACGCTCGGATGTGGCTCTGTTTATTGTGAAAGGGCAGCGGATAAAACTCAATCAGTGGGACAAACGATCACGCCGCCGCCATCCGTCAGGACCGTCTCCGACACAGATGCAGACCCATGCACTTTCTGCAACTTTCCTGCTAATGGCGTCTCATGGTCGCCGGGCGAACCGCTGCACACGGCGGCGCGAGGATGCTCGAGATGTAACCTCACCCTCCGCCCAAGTTCAAAGTAAGACAATGCCAGTGGATGCTGCGGTTATTAAAAAACTCATATCGTAATGAAACAGCCGCGTCCGCCGTCACATATCCCGCCTGCAGCGACTCCCTTTTTCATGGGATCCATCAAGGGAGGGCCACAATTAACTGACTAATTTGATTAGGAGATAATGCAAGTCCCACTTAATGGAAAGGACAGACTTCACAACACAGGCAGATTAGTTTGGTGGATGCCTGCTTATTAATTAAGACAGCCCTCCCTGCCCATAATAAGTCAAACGCACAGATGCGGTTTTATGGGTCATGTTCTGCAGACGGAATGAAAACGGGAAAATTAAAATGCTAAATCATAAGAACAAAAAATAACCCGAAAATGTTCTGATTAAACTTTTCCAAAAGTTTGGCGCCTTTTTGCATCGTTGTGTCATAAAAATCTGTGGTTTTGTCTTTTCTCACTTCAGAAACAAACTTTACTTAAAGGTGAAGATCCACGAACTGAAAGTTCAAGTTTTTCAAATTTGATCAAGAACAGAAGAAGTTGTTACATAAAAATGTGGAAATTGATCTTTTTTCTTTATTCTGCATGTTTTAATACCAAAAGAGTCATTTGGTCCAATTCCTAAGAAACCAGAACCCGACCAGAGCCGCCAAATCCCAATTAATCTGATAGAAAATACACTTTATTTATTAAGCCATTCCTTTATACAATGTAGCTTTCAAATATTTACAATAATTCATTTAAAAAGCATTTTTTTTCTTTTAATAACAACTTTAAGTCCTTTACTTTTGAGAGCAGCACATACGTGTTCCTTTCAAAATAAAATACACTGTGTCAAATAAGAACTTCCTGTTGCAGCAGCTTTACTTAACTTAAACAGAAAACCAAGTCAGACATGACACTTTCTATCATTATGAAAACAAGCAGACGCTTCTATGCAGCATAGATAAGAATATATGCTTAACTTAAACTAATTTAATATTTATTCAAAGTGTTGGCATTGTTCTTAAAGGTGACAGCCACGATGGAAGGATAGAAGAGCCACATGAAGCCCCAGAGCTTCAGCTTGCAGACCTCTGATCTATAATCTATTATTAAATATATGGAAAAGTGCATCCAATGTTTGTTTATTGGATGTTTTAACATCCTCTTATTTGCTACGTGGTTTATAGCTTGTGTTTTTCTAACATTAAACTTAAGATAAAAAGAAAAAAGAAATAAACATGAAAAAAGCTTTCAAATTTCTATAGAAAGCTTTTATTTGCAATAAAGGATATAAAACAAATTATGAAAAATGATGATGACTCTAATTCACGCTAATCTTGGTGAAGAACTTAAAAAAAAAAAACAACTCATTAGGAAACGAAACGAATCTCCAGGAAGTCAACAGTTGATGTGCTGTCAGCCCTAAATTAGAAAGTAATAAAAAAAAGAACAGCTAAGAAAACAAAACAACTCACATGGTAAATAGCTAATTAAATGGAAAAAATATATTTAAAAAAGTTAAAATTAATTACAGAAAGTGGAGAAATGAGAATGAATGAATTACAAAAGTAGTTTATACAAATATAATCCTGAAGATTTCTATCATCAGATGTGACCGTAACATCTGTCCAACACAAGAGCTGTCATCTGTTTGCTGTTGGACAAGTAAGAAGAAAAATCACGAAAATGAGACAATAAATAAAAAATAATACTAATAAAATGCTGGTTTGGCGTCGTTTATTAATCTATTGAAATGTTTACGCCACTTTCTCCTGGGAGGCTGCAGACAGAGAACCGCCGCGCTGCGACAGGACAAAAACGCTCGGATTAACATGGAGCTCGCGAACTCAACACCCCAGCAGACAGACAGCCGCTGCGGGGGGGGCAGCCTGCTCGGGTCACCTGAACTGGGATGTTTTACTTATTTTCGTGGAGAAAATAAAAATAGAAAAGGTCCTCTATTTCACCCCCTCTTGGATTAATGCGGGACAGTCACAGAGTCACAGAGGCACAGAAACACAGTGGAAGCGGCTGTCATCCAGACACACCCCCCGAGTGAGATCAAAGACCCGGTAACCCCTCTGGCACTGCGGCGTCTAGCTCACACGTTTGACAGGCGGTGAGCGGCGAATTCGCCATGTGGTGAAAGAGGGGCGGGCCGTCAGTTTGGAGCTTGGGTGTTGGGGAGTTCTGATTTAAAAGGAACAGCCAGCACATCAGCAATATGTTGATTTGGGATGCAGGCATTATTTTTTATTACTAAGGGACCAAAATTGGCGCCGATTAAGAACCAAAACCAAAGAACCGCTTTGGCACCGGAACCGAATGAAACCCAATCGGTGCCCAACCATAGTCACAACACAATAGAGACGGATCACAGTAAAGTCTGCTAACATTTGATGACAAAAGAATAATCAGAAAAATGACTCAGAGATTGTAGATTTAAGTCAAAATGAAATAAAAATGTTCTCTATATTAAAAGAAAGCTAAAAGGAAGATTAGAAGCTACAAAAACAATTTAATAATGACAATAGAATCGTCTGAAATTGATGTAAAATATTTGAAAACGGTGAATAAGTCTCCAGTTTTTCTTTTCTGTTCCAAATTAGAGTCTAGAACGGATGAACTTTTAGAAAAACTCCACTTGGATTCATTAGAACCGAATGAACTGACAGAACTGTTCCTTCTGACTTTTAAAGTTGTCACATCTCTGATTCACTATTCAATATTAAAAACAAGGTTCTGCAGTGTTCCTTAGATGTAACTAAGTTTGTGAAATGAGCTCCAGTGTGACTAGAAGTGGATCTTTGAGTTCCTGCGGCTGCAGGAGAACCGACGGAGGAGAGGATGAAGGATGACTGTATCGGTGCGTCTCCGCCGCGGCGCTTCGGCCGGCGTGCTCTCTTATTCTGGGCACACCGCATTCCCAAAGCGCTCTATTTACAGTGGCCGAATCCCCGCAGTGTCGCGCAGGAAGAGTATAATCTCCCAGCGGTATTCTGGGTGGTGAATCTGCCGGCGTTTGTCTGCGCATACCAATGGCAACCTCACCTCTGAGAGCGAGCGAGAAAGAAAAAAAAAAACCTGTGAAAGGAAGCTGTAGGGGCCACGGCGGCGTCAGGTAACATGAATACCACCTGCCGGGGTGCAGTCACGCTGCGCTGAATTCAATCAGGCGGCTTGTAAAGCGGCGGCGTGGATGTGGTGTTTATGCAGGGGGTGAGGGTCCTCCTGGTCAGGAGAAAATATGATCATCTGACAAACAGGTTTCAGGACAATGCAGGTTAAACTGCTGGGAGATAAGGGACGCCCCCCACGTCCCTGCAGACAGCTTTAAAACCTGTTTCCAACAAAGCGCCGCGCTCCTGCAGCCGCCGATAAAGCCTGGGGCGCCGCAGACGCCCGGCGACGGCCCCGGTCTGCCAGGTGACTCCCCCGCCGGTCTGGGTGAGATTCTGGGCCTCACCAGGGGATCCCCCACATCATTTAGCGCCTCATGCAGATCGCTGCTAGTGGCAACGCAGCCCTCCGGGCCCGGGGAATTAATGTAGCAGCACCGGCAGCAGTGATTTATTAAAATAACACCGCCGTGGCAGAGCGGGCCGGGCTTCCACGGCTCTTCCCCATCTGCCGCAGAGGACGGAAATGGAACCAGCGAGATCCAGAGTGCAGCAGAGACGGAGGGAAAGTGCACAAATTGTGCAGCAGTCCTGGCTGTCATTGCTTATTTATTTACCCTCTTTCCATTTGAGTCAGGCCTTGAATTAAATTGATCCCTCCTGCCGCGTTTTGCCTTGTTGAACAAGTGCAAAGCCCCGTTAAGTGTCTGTGAAAGGCTGCTGATTGTGTTTGCGGCGCCCCGGGTGTGCTGCGGCCGTCCGCTCCCCTCTATCTCCTCCGGACAGACGGGATTAGAGGCTGAGAGAGGGGCTGAATGACCCTCTGGGGGGGCAGGAGACAGGCAGGCAGCGAGCCGCTCGCTTTGGAGCTAACACGCAAATTTGCAATGACAAATACCAGCCGGTGCAGGCTCAGGCACACAAATTCCTGCAGTTTAAACTTAGCTCGCCCCTTTTGGACGGCGTGCATCCACCAGCGAGATTCCCATTTCCACTTTCAGCAGATTACGCTGCAGCTTCCGGAATCCTGCAGGATCCGCGGTGATCCAAGACCACCAAAAAAACGACTCAAACCTGTTCCTGTGATGGCGTTGGACTCATAGACTGTACGAGAACTGGGCTCAGTGACTCCTCCCCCTGGCGTTTCAAACAGGAAGTGGTTCCAAGAAGCCAAAATCCCATAGACTCGATCACTCTTTTGGTCAGAATAACCATTCTTCGTCTCTAAAGACCAACTCTGATTAAAAAGGTGTTTTTAACATTTTCTTATGGCATTTTTCTGATTATAGAGGACATAAATAAACTCAAAATTGCATTTCTGTGTATTTCTTTATTCAAATTGTTGTGAGTCAGGAGCAGACAAAAAAATCCCGTTTGAAAAAAATCATATTGGTGTCCCTACCAAGGGTGTGCCGAAATATTGATACTGCGATACATCGTGATATTTAGTCCTGCGATTGATTCTCGATGGGTTCTCACCAAGTATCGATCTTTTGTTTGAAGAGGCTGTAAATCGTCTCTCCTCCTTTGGTGAGACGTTCTTTTGGATGTAGATAGGGGGCGTGCGTTGCACCAATGTGCAATTGTGTTATTGCAGTATCACAATATCATCAATATCGTGAGCCACGTATCGCATCGTATTATGAGGTACCACTGATTCAGCCCTAGTCTCTACTGCTATCGTGTGGTCTAGTTCATAGTAAAGTTCGCATGCGAGTATCCACGGTAACTGCAACCAACGTCTACTTAGAGGAACATATGAAGTTAGAGTTACATTAGGAAGGAAAAATTTAGTGAAAATGTTTGTTTTTTTTAAACTGTGTCAGAGTGAAACAATGTGCAGTAGCGTCTTCTAATTGGTTGTTCAGGTTAAATGACGCCGTATGCAGATGATTGGCTGTAAAATTCCAATTGCAGACGACGTCATCAGCTTGAGTCACATTTAGCAGCGATTAGGTTGATTCCCCTCCGATGGTCCTGTGACCGAAGCAACCTGAGCGATTACGAATTGATATAAACTTACTCAAAATCTACTAAAATCCAGCTGCACAAAGCAGCTTTTCTCTGTATCAGAATGATCTGATTCTGACTTAACATGTAAACCAGGACTATCAAACTTGAACTCTCTAAAACTACATTTTAAATCTTTAAAGCCGTAACTTTTTAACAAAATTATGAGCTAGATATATAGCATTACCTGAGATGATGCTAGTGAGGATACTGTAAATCAAATCAAACTTTATTTATATAGCACTTTTCATATAGAATATAACACAAAGTGCTTTACATGTAAATAAAACAATCTGAGAAATGAACTATAAAAATGTAAGATACAATAAAAATACATAAGCTGAACTTGACTGCTAAAAACGCTGAAGCTGATAGCCAGTTAAATTATTAGCTAAAAAGCTAATTAACCTAAAAACTAAAAAAAAAAGAAAAAAAACTTAGGTTAGCCAAAACAGCATTTATATTTTATATCTTGTACATTTTATATTTTATTTATCTGTCTCTGAGTGACATTTCTGGTTTTAACACGTTTGTAACAGTGCTGTGTGAGATATGGAGTTTTTTAATTTCCCTGCGGGCACATCCCAAAAGGACTAATAAAGCTGTCTATCTATCTATCTATGTAGCTGAAATGTTAGCTATGTTTCAAAATGAATTAAAAAAAAGAAAAACGCCTAAATTAGCCAAAATAGCTGACATGTAGCTGAAATATCAGCTAAACTCCAAAATAGCCCAAAAAAAATCTTAGCAAAAAAGTTAGCAGAATGACATTTTTAAAACTTTAACTTTCTAACACAATTATGAATAATAAAAAGACAGGAACATTATTCCAGAATAAATCAACTTAAACCTTAAATAACTTTCAATATTTTACTCTCCATAAAAATATATTTTGTCAAAATAATACTAGCGGGAAATAAGTGCAAGATAACATCGGGTCATTAATAACAATAAAATAAAATGATCTGGAGGGCCGGATAGAATTACCTGGAGGGCCGGATCCGGCCCCCGGGCCTCGACTTTGACACATTTGATGTAAACGGTCAAATCTTTACTATGTTAAGTATGTGTTATGTGAGCATCATCCTCTCCGGCGTTAATCGACTAAAATCTTCCATCAGATGTTTAAACGCTCTGTTTACTCTTCAGAATCTACAGCCTCGTTCTGGAAGTTCATCCGTGTTTTTTCGTGGTATTAGATCCGGTTTCCGGCATTTTCCGTCAGACTGTCGGTGGATTGTGCAGCTCTCTGCCTCTGCTCAGGACGTCACGTCAAAAAAACCCACTGAGAACTCTTCAGCTCTGATAAAACATCACTGTTTGCTATGAGAACACGCCATTCCACGAGAGGTCGCACATTTACATACATTTACATTCCCGACATTCAGCTGACACTCTTATCCAAAGTGGATTACTATACATGGAGAGTGGAGTCATTTCAAACAGCTGAAATGCAAATACTTCAAACCGCCGAGTGCAAAGGCTAAATTCTGAGTGGCTGGAAGACACAAAAAACACCGGATCAGGAAGAAAAAAGGATTCACTCGATGCTTTTATGATCAGCAGTAAAAACAAAAATGGTCCCCAGAGCCCCCCAGGGGATGTTACAGTACAGCTCCCCCAACGGAGCGGCTCTCATTCACATCAAGGAGCGCCGGACGGGTTCGGATGGGACGACCGCGACGCCGGGCACCTTCCTCTGCAGGCCGGAGGAGGCGCTCTGGACACGGCGCGTACGCCCGTCAGAGGTTTTATTTACGTTATTACACAAGTTTACCCCGAAAACAATATTAGTTTCAATTTAAATCTGATTTAAATTGAGATTCTCATTTGTTTTGTTCATGAGGATTTAAGTTTTGGAAAGAGATCCACAGATTCATCACCGACTCCATTTAGAATGGCTTTCATCTGTATCTCAGAGATGTTATTTTTGGTTTCTACAACTTTAGGTCTAAAGATCATGATGCTTTCTGTTTTATTAACATTTGTGGACAAGTTTCACATCCATAAACGTAAAGTAATGAACAAAAATACAGAATTTTTGGCTCTTAAAATAGGATTTTAACAATGTTTAAAAACAATCTCAGGCTCAAAAAACACTAGACATCTGGAAATCAGTCAATCTTTTTTGTCTCATGTTTGTTTACAGCCCTGTAGTTTCTTTTTTTCTTGTCTCGCCATTTAATTGTTATATTTGTTTGAGTAAAATAAATAATAAATGAAATAAAGGAGTGGAGAGGCTCCAGCGGCGTTTACATCTCACACGCCTCATCAAACCCCGCCTCTTTGTCGTCACGTTTCAATAAAGTTACATTTTCTGAGGGGTTTTTTCTGAAAACAGGCCGTCCGTCCGTCTGGGCGGCCGAGCCCCTCGCCACTCCGGGAAAATACCTCCCATTCAAACTGGAAGTGGCAGGGCTCAGATCAAATCAAGTCAGATCAAATCCTGCTCGGGTGAAGACGTGAGGAAAAAACAACTTCACTTTCACGACGACTCCCGCCAACAATGTCCTAAATGACGCCGATACAGTCGATCGGCGAGGACGGCGAGGAGGTCAGAGGTCAGGGACGCTCGGATGCCGGTGTTTGTTCTGGAC
>NC_050519.1:811284-860102 GCF_002922805.2 Oryzias melastigma
CCAGCCGCAATGCTCCATCATCAAAGCTCTTCTCAACTTTCAGGGCCAAGACGGAGAGACACCAGTGAATCATTAGTCTCCAGTGGAGAAGACATCCATTTATCCTGACTTCTTCTTCTTTTGTAACAAAAGTGGAGCTTTAAAAGGAGGGTTTTTAATTTTTTTTTTTTCGGTGGGAACTAACCCGCCGTCCCTGTGGGCTACCTGTGCAGGTATCCAGCCGGCGGAGTGGCGACTCCTCTCTCTGTGAAGCTGCAGCTCTTTTGCCGCACATCAATACGCTGAACTTTTCCCGCAGAGTACCTGAGCTCTCCGGCGTGACCCGCTCCTCCTTCATCCATTCTGTTTAAAGATACCGGCTGCAGGAGGAGCTTGATTACCTCCAGGGACCCCCCCCTTCTCTACCCCCCCTCCTTGCTCCTCTTTAAGTTTGCCAAGTGAGAAGCAGCTCAGAAGTTTGTTGACAGATCTCTGCTGCGGCAGGAGGGGGAGATGGACGCCGTAACCTTGGCTCTCCAAAGGACAAATGACGAGTTTTGAAAAGATCAAGTGGGAGGGGCTTTGTTTAGAGAAGAAAAGACAGGATGTACTGCTGGGGGGGGACTCATCCAAGCTTTCCTGCTGGACTTCATCTTGAGGAATAATCAGGAGGGAAATTCTTTTCATGAGAGTCAACAGCTTTGCTCCCTGGCTGCGTTCTAGACGTGAAGAAACTGCTTAGAAATCCAGAAAATGGAAACGTCTGTGGGGGCTCCTGCCCTCTGTGGGGGCTCCTGCCCCGTGTGGGGGCTCCTGCCCTCTGTGGGGGCTCCTGCCCTCTGCGGGGGCTCCTCCGAAAACGGCTTCACCTCTGCAGGCCCGAGGACAAGGTCGCCTTTTGTTTGGCTGCTAAAGGTCACGTCTGCACCTCCTCTGGAATCCAATAAACTGATTCCTCAGATTTTTAGGTTGACTTTGCATATTTCTGCTTTTGAGTAAAACTCACAAAAAATTATGAATAAAAACCATTAAATTTCCACTCAGTCACAGCAGCTCTTGAATAAGCAGCAATTCTGTGTCAAGGTTTAAGTTATGACGGTAAAAAAAATATAAATTTTAGAAAAATAAATGTTTTTTCCACCTTAATTATTGTATGATTAGTTTGTATTTACACTTGAGTCAAGAACATTTCTCTTCAGAAATTTTGTTTAAAAATAAGTTTCTTTTTCCCTTCAGACTTTCCATTTCTAAACTAAACTGCATTTACGAAGTCAAATTTGACCTTAAAAACAGAAATGTAACCAACTATCATAATGTATAAGGATTGTAAAAGTAAACTAAAGATTCAAATGTGAACAAAAAAGATAAATAATGGTAAATAATCAGCTAAAAACCACATAAACAAGCTGAGAATTGAGTTTAACAAGTATATAAATGTCAAAATTCAAACCTGAATGACATTATTTCCAAAAAGCATTTGACTAAATGCTACCTGCTATGCTAGCTAATAAAAAACTTTAAAAAATAAAATAAAACTAGCAGTGTAACCGTTGACAGTATATAGAGATGGACAAAGCACCTGTGACATCACTCGTTAAGAAGTCGCCATTTTTCCTCAATACGGACGCCGCCATGTTGGAACCAGACCGTGTTGGTAAGCAGTGATCCGGTCCAAGTCGGTCTGAGTCAACGTTTCTATGACAACCACTCTCTCTTTAAGGAGTGATGTTACGTCCAGCTGCTGCCGTGCTGTAACCTTTCAACATGCTCTTCCATTCGGCTCACCTGCCAGGTGTTTAAGTCAGAGGCGCCCTCACCAAGGGAGCAGAGCAGGAGGCAGCTCGGTTCGAGGTTTAGGTTCTGTTGTGCTGGTTTGTTTTGTTCTTTGACCCTCTTTGTCCTCAGCAGTCTTACACTGCTGGGTTTTGTTATTTTAGTTTGGGGTTTGGTAGTCTTAGTTTGTGGGCTTTGTTTATTTGTTTTCTTTAGGTAGTTTTGGTTAGGAGGAGCTGCTGACTCAGACGGTCGACATGCTGGGTCAGCAGTCTCAATGACTTTTGTATTTATTCCCATAGACCTGAGCCAGGTGTGCCTGTTGGGGGCGTAACAAGTGAGCTTGGAAAGCCACACCCCTTCCACTGAAAAGGAGGTGGGGCCAACGGGATTCACATGTTTTTACTGAGGCATCCGATTGGTCAGTTTATAACTTGCAATTAAAAAAATGATAATATGAAAAAAATGGTTTTTAGCATGAATGTTTATTCTGATAAACAGAGTAATAGCTGTTTATTTCTCTGATGACGGATCAGCTCTCATAGACTGTTAATTGATGAATCAATTTCTATTCCTATAATCCAAGCAGATTGATCCATCAGATTAAACTGATCTATTCCATTCTAAAATGATTTAAAGTGAAAGAAATTCAATCAATTCAACATTAGAAAACACCATTGGGACTGAGACATGGTCGGTTAATTTTACTATCAGATAAAAACGACCATCACAGTGAAAACACACGATCAACCATCATCCAGTCTTTGAACTGATCAAAGTCATGTGACCATACAGTGTGGTAGAATGTTCTAATAATGATTATTCTGATGTAGTTTATCAAACTATAATGTGAATGGATTTGACATTCTTTCTTGTTTACTTGTTTGTTTGTACACATATTTAATTTATTATCTTGAAAACAATGAATATTGAAATCTTCACCTGAACTGATCAGTACCTGGAGGGAGTTTGGGAAAAAGATCCATTTTAGTCAATCGGATCGTTCAAAATGAACCAAAATCAGGTTAGTATTCAGGTTATTACTGATCTATTTCAAGCAATCAGATAATAATACATAAAATATATTACATAATCACATCCAAACATGTCAGACACTAAATAACTAGATGTCAAAATGTAGATTGCTTGAAAGGAAGGAAGCGAACTTATATAATCCCACCCCACTAGACTACTATTTCCTTTACAATTATCGACATCCAGGTTAGGACTTATGATCAAATATTTATACTCTACAATCATAGATTCGGGATATCGACTATGAATCTTATCGTCAACAACTAATGACGATATAAATCGAATCGTTTACACCACTTAAGAAAATACATCAGTAGAGTTTGTGCTTAAAAAGCTTTAAATCAGCTGAGAGATGCTGAACAATCGTGAAAAGGTTTAACTTGTGTTTTGCTAATTCATTGATCCTGATCACAAACACGAGGATTCTGAAACCCAAGTGAAGCCAGAGCTTCCTGTGTGCGTCCCTCAGAGCTGTATTTAAAACCCGGCGCTGTGCGTCCTGAAGGAAGTGGATTCCTGCAGTTCGGCGCAGATTATTCAGACATAATGATGAATATCCCGAACATCTACTGGAGCAGGAATAATGCATCCATGTGTCAGGGCCAGACTTGGAGGAGTTTCCCGAGGAGCGCCGTGTGTCTCCAGGCCTGGGTGAAAGCCGGATGGATGTATGAGCGCGCGAGCGTGTGTTCGGCTCGCTGGCTGCTGGGCTCCACAGGTACACAGGCCATCGATCACATGGTGGGACCATTACACACAGGCAGGGGTGGAGGTGGATAATGCTCCCGCCGCCGCCGCCTCCATCGCTTGAGGGTCAAGCGTTCGCCTGGCCGACGGTAATCAAAGCGACAGCGGGCTGTCTGCGCGTGACGGATAACTCGTGCACGCCCACCCCGGCGTGCACACAGTCCGACAAACTTTCCCCGTGAGTTATCTGTCCAACAGGACGGTAACCTAATTAAAGCGGTAAAAACAAACAGTTTTCCATCCCCTGCTGGAGCGGAGCTTCAAAATGGGTGAGTTAAATATAAAAGTGCTGCGCCCGGTTCATCAGTGACAGCTCCACCTGTTCAACACCTCCACCTCCACCACTCAAAGACCAAACGCTCCCATAAATCTAAATAATCGCTTCCATCCAGCTGCTTTGTCCTGTCATCCACACACGGATCTGAAGCTGTGAAGGAACCTCCGACCCAATTAAGCTTCCGAATCCGAACGCAGGTACAGATTCCTGCGTTCACTGAAACCCCAACGTGTGTGCTAAACGTCTAATTTGCTAAAAGAGCGCCATGCCAACTTGATGTCAAAACATCTGCTTTTTGAGCTGCCGAATGGCAGGTGGAGGAGACACAGATGGGGAAGGAGACAGAAAGAAAGGAAGGGAAGAAAAGAGGAGAGCAGATAAAGAGGGGAGAGGATGTGGTGAGGAAGCGGAGCGTAGTAGAGCCGGCCGCTGGGACTGTGAGGAATGAGCTGGCTGTGCTATAGGAGGCCTTAATGAGCATTCTCTCTAAACCCTGGAGAGTCTCTCTACAGCTCTCGGCCAATCTCTGTCTTTTCTCACAGCTAGTACAGACTCGGCGCAGGCTGCACGGGGGCTGCGTGCACACAAGCATACGGAACAGAAGGGGAGCGGCGGCGGCGGCGGCGGCGGCGTGCGCACGGCCGGGTTTGTCCGGTTATAATTCGCCGTCACCTCTGCAGGGCACACAGCCGTTTAAGTCCTCTCTCGTAATGAAACAACATTAACAGGCGACGTGACACGATTCTCTCTGCCGCTGCTCACAACGCTAATATCTCGCTCAGTTTCAATTCCGCCGCATTAAATTGGTACAGTGAAGTCAGCGTGGATCCTAATAAACCAATAAACATCTCGGAACCAAAGGGAGAAGAGTGGCAGCGGGGGCTCTGGTAACAGCCACTTTGTGCATTAACACAACACC
This sequence comes from Oryzias melastigma, assembly GCF_002922805.2. Lineage (NCBI taxonomy): Eukaryota > Metazoa > Chordata > Actinopteri > Beloniformes > Adrianichthyidae > Oryzias > Oryzias melastigma. The sequence goes on from NC_050519.1 coordinate 816,015, forward strand.
TGTGGTAATAATGATTCCCTTCTCTCTGCAGACTAATGCGCCCTTCACTCTTTCTTGACTGATCACTTTAAAAATAGCATTTAAATCAACAACAACAATGGTTTCATGATTTAGCAAATGTGATTCCAGGAAAGTTCACATTCTTGTTTTAGTTTGTAATGGTTTCTCTTAGTTAAATGAACAGTAAAGTAAATGATGAAGAGATGTTAGCATCACTCAGCTATTCATAACTTTCTGAAGCTAATCTAGCATGCCTAGATATTAGTAAATCAGCTGTCCTAGCAAGCATTGTTAGCTAGCAGTAATTAAGCATTTCTAGCGACCAGTATTTTAGCAATCATAGCCAGCATTAATTTGGGATTCTTAGCTAGCTGTAACTTGGTATTCCTGGAAAGTAGTAAACTTAGCATTGTTAGCTAGCAGTAATTTAGCATTTCTAGTGGCCAGTACTTTAGCATTGATAGCCAGCATTAATTTGGGATTCTTAGCTAGCTGTAATTAGGTGTTTCCGGATAGCAGTAAAGTTAGCATTGCTAGTTAGCAGTAATTTAGTATTTCAACCAAGTAGCACTTTGGCCTTCAAAGTTAGCAGCAAATAAAACATTCTTAACTAGCAGTAAGAAAAGCATTTCCAGCAACTAGTAATGTAGCATTCTGAGCTAGAAGTAATGAGGCATTCTTAGCTAACAGTAATTTAGTATTCTTAATTAGTGTAATTTGTTATTCCTGCATACCAGGGATTTAGTGTTCCTAGCTAGCACCAATTGGGCATTTATAGCTATCAGTAATTTGCCGTTCCTAAGCAACAGTATTTTAGAATTCCTGGCAAGCAGTAATGTGGCATTGGTAATAGCATTCCCAGCAAGTAGTAATTTGGTAGTCTGAGCTAGCAGTCATAAAGCATTCTTAACTAGCAGTAAGATAGCATTCCTAGCCATCAGTATTGTAGCATACATAGCTAGCAGTAATTTATCCTTCGTAGCTAGCTGTAATTTGGTATTCCTGGATAGCATTTTTAGCTGTCAGTTTTGTAGCATGCATAGCTAGCAGCAATTTGGTATTCAGAGTTAGCAAAATTTGGCATTCATAGGTAATAATTTTTTTTAAATTCCTAGCAAGCAGTAATGTAGCTTTCCTAATCAAGCATTTCTATCTACCAGTATTTTATAATTAATAATTTAGCATTAGCAGTAATAAAGCATTTTAACTAGCAGTAAGAAAGCATTCCCAGCTATCAGTATTTTAGCATACATAGCTAGCAGTGATAAAGCATTCGTAGCTAGCCATAATTTGGTATTCCTGGATAGAAGTAAATTTAGCATGGCTAGCTAGCAATAATTCAGTATTCCTAGCAACCAGTATTTTATCAATCATAGCCAGCAGTAATTTGACATTCGTAGCTAGCTGCAATTTGGTTTTCCCGGATAGCAGTAAAGTTAGCATTCCTAGCTAGCAGCAATTTGGGTTTCAAAGTCATCAGTAATGTGGCTTTCCTAATTTAGCATTACTGGCTAGCAGTAAGTTAGCATTTTTATTTACTGGTATTTTAGAATTCCTCATTTAGCATTGCTAGCTACCAGTATATTAGCATTCTTAGCTAGCAATAATTTGGTATTCCTAGTTTGCTGTGATGTGGTATACCTGGATAGCAGTAAAGTTAGCAATGCTAGCTAGTAGTAATTTAGCATTTCTAGCTAGCAGTAATTTAGCATTTCTAGCTAGCAGTAATTTAGAATTTCTAGCTAGCATCAATTCAAGGTTGGCAGTAGTTTGCCATTCGTAGGCATTCCTAAGTAACAATATTTTTGAATTCGTAGTTAGCAGTAATGTGGCTTTCCTTAATTAGCACCACTAGCTAGCAGCCATCAAGCATTTCTATCTCCAGGTATTTTAGAATTCCTAACGTAGCATTCCTAGCTACTAGTATCGTCTCATTCTTAGCTAGCAGTGATTTGGTATTCCTGGATAGCAGGATTTTAACATTCCTAACTAGCAGGAGTTTAGCATTTATTGGCATTCCTAAGTAACAGTATTTTAGAATTCCTGGCTAGCAGTAATGTGGCATTTAGCATTCTGAGCTTGGAGTAAGAAACATGCCTAGGAAACAGTATTTAGCATACATAGCTAGCAGTAATTTAGCATTCATTGCAAGCAGAATTTGATATTCCTAGCTAGCTGTAGTTTGTTATTTCTGGATCGCTATAATTTAGCATTTCTTACAAGCAATAATAGAGCATTTCTAGCTAGCATTTTTGTCATCCATAGCCAGCAATATATTGGCATTACCTAGATAGCAGTATTTTGACATTCTTAGTGCGCAGTAACTCCTAGCTATCAAAAGTTTACATTTATTCCCTGATGAATTCCTGCAGATGTATTTACGGCGGGCCGTGACAGACACACCTCCGTAGGGCCTCACCTCACCTTTAGTTTTTGACGGACGCTCCACACATGCGCTGCAGAATTAGAAAATTCCCCGGGTGAGGGAGCAGAGGTGACGGGCGGTTAATCAGGAGCCGTTTCATGTTTGTTTACAGTCTTGTTGTGTTCGGGGGTATCCGTAGAGGATGAGGAGGAGGATACCTTTATTTAACAAAATAATTACAGCTCTTTGTTGCCTTTCAATCGCAGCCTGGAGTGGCGATGAGGCTGCACACAACTTGGAAAGCTTCCAGAGCTACTGAGCGACTGACTCTCATTAACTATTAACCAGTGACTCAGGCCTTAAATCATCCCGGTGGTCCCCAGCCTGCTGACCCTGCCGCGGCTGGCGGAGGCTGGAGCGCACAGCCGCCGGACATCCTGCTGATTTAATGGGCTACAATTACGCCGCCTCTGACACAATATACGGCAAACATTTATAGATTTATTCCCCTTCATCGATACTTCCCCCAACCGCGAGTGTAGCGTTCATATGTCTAAATATGTTCCGCTTCAGCGGGCAGAATAGGAACACTTTTACTCGTCTCTGGAAGAAGCGGAGGACTGAATAGTTTACAGCGAACAGCTAAAGCATTGAGGAGCATATGGCTGACCTGCTATTTATGTATAGCTGGTCTGATTAAGTCAGGTCTTGAGGCCCCAGAGCACAGCGCCTTAGTTGATGGTGACTGGAATGGGCCACTAGGACACCACCACGCCCAACCAAGCACAATGGAGAGGCATTACACCACACTCCCAGGAGATCTGTGCCTTGTTTTTGTTGCTTCATTAAAGAATCCACTCTAATGTGTGTCTAACTATAAGTGGATCATGGCAGAGATACTCTCACAGAGCTCTGAGTCTTCATCAATCATAAGACTGATGTTTATTGATTCTGTTCAGACTCATTATGACATTCTAGCTTCCAAAATATGCTGCTGATGTCGCTGGGAAAGATGGCTCATGACCGCTAGGATGTGTGGCAATATCCATCCATGCCTCCGGCCATTGATTAACCCTCCCTTATCAGTATTCAGGTCAAAGGTCATCTCCTCCTGCTTCTTCTGTCAGGAGGATACCAAGTTGTCCTACTCGGGGGGGATGACTCAGTGGACCTCCACCGTTCCCACCAGAAAGGTGTCTTAGAACCATCAAAACTAGACCTTGATGGTTAGCACATAACAACAAAGCTGTTCAAGGAAAATGTTGGGGTTCAAATGATTTATTTACCTTTGAAATCTTCTTTTTTATTTCAAAACTAAGGATAAGTCACGGTTTCCTTGGTTTTTCTGGGTTTTTAGGGGCTCAAGTTAAACTGTTCGTTGTACTTTTTCTGTTTACTTTAATAATACTAGAAAGTAGCTCTTAATGATGCCTTCAATCACATATAGGAAAACAAAAATTACAATTTCCTTCTATAATGGAATTACAGATCAATAATTAGAAGTTGGAATTTCCAGTGGTCATAAAGGTCATGAAGCCAAAGCAGGAGAAGATTATGTTTTCATTTCTTTCTTTCAAGTAAATTGCATAACTGCGAATGAGAATGTTCAGCTAATAGCAAAACAAAAAGTCAAGGAGTCAAACTCCTGAGGATCAGAGAGAAAAGTTAAAGTTAAAGCAGCATAAAAATCCAATAAAACCATTTATCTGAGTCATGTTTGAAACAAAGGTGGTTCCAAAAAAACATATTGTTAAACTGATAGTGACTGTTGTCACCCAAACTCGTGTAGATTTAATCTAAAGGGAATTCAGCTGTGACTCTTTGAATATATCAGATAGTTAAACAATGATAATATTTACTACAAATTTGCACAAATACCCGAGACCAAGATCTATCCTGAAAAATATAATTTAAAACAACAACATGGTATAATAATGCTTACTTTTAATTAGCTGACATTTAGCGAATGTGATTCTGGGAATGTTCAAATTCTTATTTTAGTTTGTAATTATTTTCTTAGTTACATTGACAGATATTCTTTTGGCAAATGATGAAAAGATGTTAACATCACTCAGCTCTTTATAACTTTCTAAAGCTAATTTAAGATTCCTATATATTAGTACAGTAGCGTTCCTAGCTAACATTAATCTAGCATTCCTAGCTATCCAGTATTTTTGCATTCTCAGTTAGCAGTAATTTGGTATTCCTGGATAGCAGGAATTTAGCATTCTTAGCTAACAGTAATTTGGCCTTCCTGGGGAACAGTATTTTAGAATTCCTAATTTAACATTCCTAGCAAGTAGTACTTGAGCATTATGAGCTAGCTGAAATGAAGCCTTCTTAGCTAGTGTTTAGAAAGCATTTCTAGCTACGTATACTAGCATTATTAGCTAGCAAGAATTTAGCATTCCTAGCTCGCAGGAATTCGGCATTCTCATCTTGCAGTAATATGATATTCCCAGCTAGAAATAATTTGGTATTTCTGGATCGCAGTAATTTAGCATTCTTTGCTAGCATTTTTTGGCATCCATAGGTAGCAGCATTTTGACGTTCCCAGTAAGCAATAACTTAGAATTCCTAACTATCACCAGGTTACCACATCTAATTTACTATAATTTCACATATCTAACCAGTAGAAAATTAGCATTATTGGCTAGCAGTGATTTGGCTTTCAAGCACGAACTGTTTTAGCATTTTTAGCTAGCAGTAATTTGGTATTAGTATTTAACTGTAATTTAGTATTCAAGGCTAGTAGAATTTTAGCATTCCTAGCTAGCAGCAATTTGGCATCCGTAGGTATCAGTAATTTGTCTTTATTAGGTCGCAGTAGGCCTATTTTAGAATTCCTAGCAACTATTAAATTAGCATTCTGAGCTAGCAGTAATAAACGATTCTTAGCTAGCAGTAAGAAAGCATCCCTAGCTACCAGCATTTTAGCATTCATAGCTAGCAGTTATTTAGCATAGCTGTCATCAATTTGACATCCATAGTTTGAAGTAATTTGATATTCCAAGCTAGCAAAAATGAAGTTTTCCTTGCTAGCAGTTTCTGGCATCCATAGTTATAACAAATTGACATTCCTGGTGAGCGATAACTTTGCAATCCCAGCGATTAATAGTTTACCAAATTGAATTAACCATAATCTAACTAGTATAAAATTAGCATTCCTATCCAGCATTAACTTAGCATTACAAGCTAGCCATGATTTAGCATTCCAGCTAGCAGTAGTTTGGCATTCTAGCAAATATTCAGCTTTTTTTTTTTTTTTTTTACATCTGAGATGATCTTTGACTGATTTTCACTTGAACTGTGTCACCAGAGACGGTTTAAGCTGTTGGTGTTGCCATGTATCATGAAGAACTTTGATTAAACACAAGGAAAGATTAATATACTTGAGGGGGAATGTTTGTTTGATGTGAGGTGAAGGCATTTTGGGAAAAAGTGGGTATGATTTTGTGCTACCACAACTAACAGTTAAAGATACAAAAATAAAAAAATAAATAAAAAAACACATGAGGGAAAGAGAAAAATTCCTGAATCCAAAAGGTGTTTTATTTGTATTTGTACCCTTGACCCTAACCTGAACCCAGACACAATTCCCTGTCATCTGAATATGTTAATCCTGGCATGTTAGCAGCTTTTCTTTGAAGGTCACGTCGCTGCAGAGAAAGTCTCGGTAGGTTCGCAGCAGACAGGAGTTTGGCTCGTCATCAACATTCTTCGCAGAGCGAAGAGGAAGCAGAAGGAGCACATAATCAAACTGATAATAGGCATTTTGTTCCGACTTTATCTTCAGACGCGATGCTTTCCATCTGGGACGGGTGTTATGTTCCTCCAACTGCTGTAGTAAATTTTAGGAACATTTATCTTGACGACAATAATACGTGTGCTTCTCCTGGCATGAAAGCGCCGGGATGTGGGTGTTGTTGGAAAGGCCTGCGGGCTCAACACCAGACCTTTTTCAATTACTGAAAAAAAGCGGAGATGTGGTTGATGGTTCAGAGGTCACAACCGGGCTAAGAAATTATCCCATTAGCTGAGCGGGAGAAAAAAATATATCATAGAAGCAGAAGCTAGAAACCTCATTTAAGAAAATACCCTTAAGCTCAGATGAGACTGAGGAAAGAGAAATGGAGCGGTCTTATATCCTGGGCACTTTAGGAAAATGTTCTCAGTAAAAATGGTGAAATTAGGCTCTGCCCATTAAAGTCATTCCTGCCTGCAGAGCAGACCTGACTTTGAGAAAAGTATTCATTTTTGGAGGGTGGATTATGTTGCAGGTATAGAAAGAATCTGTCAGATTGCTTTTCGACAACTTCAAGGGAGGGAAAAGCGAGGGTGAAGATTTCCAATCTCGCCAACATGAGCCGAACAAAATTCTGACAAAAAGTGACAGTGACCCCTGTCTCCTCCAGCGCCACATCCGTCTGTGACTCCACGGAAAATCCTCCGTAGCAGCTAATGATTCAGAGCGGATCCGGGTGGGAGGAAAGCTGCTGGGTATAAGGGCCTGTGGGAGATGGCCTGCAGGCATGTGGGAGGCCTTTGTGCCAAACAAGGCCTGAATCCTCCACGCCAGCGCAGTGACAGCGAGAGGGAAGCAGGAGAGAAGCCGGGCCTGTCCTCCTACTCTGTACTTCCTGAGCCGAGTGAGTGCTCGCACATCCCATAATATATACTCTACGCTGTAAACAGAGTGTGCTAGCGCATTGTTTGTGTGTTGCGTAATGCTACTTGGCTGGGTTTGGTGGGCAGTGTGGATGTTTTTGGGAGCGGAGCGGCGTGGAGGCATGGCCTTTGGTCCAGACGAGCGGCGTGGGCCCGATGCTCTTCACCACCACCACCACCACCACCACCACCACCACACAGCGGAGTGAGCCTGACTTGGCCCTTGATTCCTCGCTGTGGGTGGCAGAAGCCAGAAGACAGGAATCTTAAAGGAGAAGAAAATGGTCTGACCTGTCTGTCATTTTCTGCCTTTACAGGCTTTTGCTTTCTTTTCTCCACCAAAGCCTTGAGCTACAGCGAGTATGAAACCGCCGCATTACTTCTTCTGTGCTTGCAACACATCTCATTCCCAACTCATCACATACTGACACTTGGTCAGGAGCCCTTGGCAATGAATTTCAACACACTTGGCATCCATTTAGCAGTTCTCAGTGCGGCTGGAAGTGATCTACATTAACATTTTGCTCAGTGAAAAAATGGAATATGTGCCGTATAGGTCTATATTTGCAGACTAAAAAAAGACTATTGCCAAGAAGCCGGCTCTTTCTGGACCTTTGCATTTCAATTTTTCCTTCATTGAGTTTTTTTATTGGCCTTAGAACAGCAGGAGCTTTAAGTATTTTGAATCTGCTGCACTACAGGTTGGCGTATGCGTTAAAAAGAAACCTAATTTAAAAATGAAGTCATTGGGAAGTCATAAATCAAGTGCGCACACATCACACCATATTCTCTGGGAGATTTTCAGAGAGTAGAACATGTATGTGCTAAAAAAGAACACACTAGAATGGCTGACAAAGGAAAATCAAAGTCACATTTAATGCATTTTGATTTAGTGACTGCAGACAGATTGAAAAGGTAGAAATAATGAGGTTGTGAATCCAAAAAGCTAAATTATCATCTCTATGCTCTGTTTTCTGTTCAAATGTATGTATTTTAAACTACATTAATGTTTTAAAAGCTAACGAGACTTCAGGTTCGACTAATAATAGAAAAAACCATGGATAAACAATGACTTAAAGGGATTTTTTTAAAAATTCTAAATAGTTTGTTAGAAATTTAAATGAAATAAAAAAAGCAAAAATTCCAAGATCACAAAGATAATTCAGAAGGTATACAGGAAAAAAAAAAAAAAAAAAATGCAAGAAATGCTAATCTAATCAAAAAAAGCAGAATAAATAAATAAATCAAACTTCGAGCAGCATTGTATGCTACCTTAATTCAGACCCCCCTAACAGTCGCGTGTGATTTAAAAATGTTTATAGCAGCTTTTCTGCTGTTTTATCTCCATAGCAACCATTGTATTTTTGGGTCGTTCGGGAGTGAGGAACATTTTTGTGTAACTTTTAGAAGAATCGGTAAAAATAATTTTTTACATTTCCATAGCAACACAGTATTTTTGCTAACCACGCCCACATTCCTAATATTTTCAAATTTTACATTACATCGTTTAGCTCAGCTTGAGACAAAGATTCAAGTATAAAATTTTACAATATTCTGGTAAAAAAATGTGCGAGTAAACAGAGATATCAGCTTTGTGAGTTTGTCACAGTAACACCGTTTAATATCTACAAACTTTTGTTTTCCCCACAATGCATTGTGTTAGAAGCATCTTTGTGAAAAAATATGTATTTAATGTATTTTTAATTATAATTTCATCATCAGAACACAATGGATTCACAAATAGCTGTTGTAGAAATGCTTGTACTGGTTAGATTTTCACTTTGTGATGACATACTTGCTGTTAAAATAATTGTTTTATAATTTAGCAATAGGATAAAAAACAGATATTATTGCTAAAAAAAACAACTGTTAAGCTTTCCAAAGGATTAGAAAGCGACAGCAGCACTACTGCTCTCATGCACACTGCACACCTTCCCATCAGCGCACATATTAGATACAGCTGTGACAACACAAAGAGACCCACCTGCAGAACCGCCCCCTCCCCGTCTGCTGGTTCTGACAGCGGGCCTGAAATGACGGTTCCACAGGCTGAATATTAAAGGTCTGGAAAGGCCCGTTAATCAGCTGAAAACCCCGCATGGGAAACTCCATCGACCCGGGAGGGCAAAGGAAGGGGTAAAAACACATCAAGCAGGTATTTTTTTGACAAATGAGATGATGAATGGAAGTTAACCAGTGGAAAGAAAATAAGTGTAGCTGTCTCTTCTGGATGGAAAAAAATCCTCAGGTAATATTAACACTATCCATCACACACGTGTCAGCATCGCTCATGCGTGATCCGTCTGCGGTCATCATGCAGGGCTGGACAGACGTCTGCCTGCCTCCACAGACGTCTGCCTGCCTCCACAGACGACTTCCTTCGCTCAGCTCAATCACTGACCTCGTTGGAGGTTTTCAGGTTTTCAGGGTTCCTTCTGTCATTAACCGGATGAAGTTAAGTCTTTGGATGGATCAGATTTCTGGTTTTTAAAGTTCAAGTCAAAGTTCAAATAAATATTATTTTTACAATTTTGACAAAACATTTTTTTTATGGAGAGTAAAATATTGAAAGTTCTTTAAGGTTAAAGTTGATTTATTCTGGAATGATTTATTCATTCTGTCTTTTTGTTAGTCATAATTATGTTAAAAAGTTATGGCTTTAAAGTTTTAAAAATTGGCAAGTTAGATTTTTGGAGTATTGTGGAATTTTCTAATTTTTTTAGACCATTTTGGAGTTAAGCTAATATTTCAGATTCATGCTAGCTGTTTTGGCTAATCTAAGTTTTCTCAAAATAGTTTTTCAGGGTGTTTTGGAGTTGAGGTAATATTTCAGCTACACGCCTGTTGTTTTGGCTAATTTAAGCGTTTTTACATTTTTAGGCTATCATGGAGTTTGGCTTACATTTCTGCTACCTGCCAGCTGTTCTTTATAATTCATTTTTTCTGTTTTTTACGCTATTATGGAGTTAAGCTAAAATTTCAGATACATGCTAGCTGTTTTGGCTAACCTAAGTTTTTCTTTTTTAATATTTTTAGGCTTTTTTGGAGTTATGCAAATATTTATACGCTAGCTGTTTTGACTAATTTCGGCTTTTTTAAATAGTTTTTTTGGGGTGTTTTGGAGTTCAGGTAAATTTCAGCTAAATGCTAACTGTTTTGGCTAGTTTAAGCTTTTTTACATTTTTAGGCTATATTGGAGTTAAGCTAAAATTTCAGCTACATACTAGCTTTTTTGGTTAATTTAAGCATTTTTCAGTTACTTTAGTCCATTTTGGAGTTCAGGTAATATTTCAGCTAAATGCTAGCAGTTTTGGCTAACCACATGATTTTTTTTTGTTGTTTTTTTAGGCTAATTTGGCATTTAGCTTTTTTTAGCTGGCTATCAGCTTCAGCGTTTTCAGCTACTACATTTTCCGCATCTTCAGAGGCCATATTCAGCTTCCAGCATTCACACTAACATTATCACAGGTAATCCTGTATATCTAGTTCATAATTATGTTAAAACCTTACAGTTTTATAGTTTTAAAAAATGTAGTTTTAGAGTGTTTAATAAGTGTTGATCCTGTTCAGGTGTGTTTTAGATTTTGGCCCCCTGTGCGACTGAATTTGACCCTCCTGAGCTAAAGAATCCACAGCGTGATATGCTGGACTCTATTTTAGAACATTTGATGCAGTTTTAGTCAAACTCGTTTTATATTTTGATGCTGAACTACGTTGGAATAAAATGTCAAAACGATGAACCACAGATTAGAACACATAATAAAGCTGCTGCTCTCTTTATTTATTAATAAAAGTGTTATCAGAACCATTTCTGCGTTTATAACCCTCCAGAACTTTTATGGTTAATAAAACATAGATGTGTATAATGTACACCTTCTTCCTTCCATTGTGGCTTTTTGGCTTAAAAAATGCTTAAAATGATTATTAAATAATGTTTGGTAGATCTGGTGGATCATCTAGATTTTTAACATATCAGATAAAAGACCAAAATAATGGTTCAAGGTTTTCATCGAACTGTCAGTCATTTAAACACGATCTCATTGTATTTACATCTACAGGTGACTAAAATGGATTCAACACTGACGCTGTCATGTTTATATATGATAGTAAAAGGATTTAAAAAATCACCAATGTCATTTAATGTCATGTTTGACTTCCTTCCATCTTTAATTCTACAAAATCTGCTGCAGGTGGAGGATTTTATTCGGAACAGGAAGTATTTTATTTTGAAAGGAACACGTGTGTGCTGCAGTCAAAAGTTAAATACGGTAAATTTGTTATAAAAAGAAAAATATAACATTGTTATAACTTTATTGTGAACATTTCAAAGCTATATTTTATAAGTAAAATCAAGTTTATTAGAGCAGTGTAGTTAAACTTGATGTTCTGGTCGGTAAGAAACTGGACCAAAGGGTTCTGTTAGCTTTAGAAGTTGCAGACTTCTATTTCCACTATTTATATAATATTATTTATTATTGTCGATCTGAAAACATCCTGGAAGTTCTTCTTCTTTAGTGCAGTAAAGAGAATATTTGATAGTGAGGTTTTCTAGGACGTAGTTTCTGCAGAGCGGGAGCAGTTAATTAGAAGTTCACCTCTGAGACCCCGCCCCTCCTTTCCTGCTGCTGAGAGCTCTCTGTTTACACACACTCTCCCACTATCTCACAGCTCCTCAAACATCAACCCTAACACGACTGGTGCAACAAACAAAGACCTTCATGGATCTCTTTGTCTGGATGCATCAGAAATGGGGCGGAGCACAGAGCTTGAGGCTCCGCCCAGTGTATTATCTACGTCACAAATATGATCTTTTTCAAACGGCATTTATTTCCTCTTGATTTACATCAAATAAAGAAATAATCAGAAAAAGGTATTAATAAAATGTGAAAAACACCAACATTTTCATCGGAGTCGATCTTCCTGCGTTCTAAAGGATTCCAACTGTGGCCGAGTTTGTTTTCACTTCAAATGTTTCTAATGGATTCATAAATGGATGAAGTGCTTTAAGGAAAAATCACAAAAATCCCCGATCCGTCTCTCTCAGATCATAGCGACGTTCTGCAGAGAAAGCCGAGTTGCCGCGGGAACCAGAGCCGGCGGTTTGGGAGGCGTTTAGCGCTTCGTTCTGCGGCTCAGGAACATGAAATATCCAGGTGTCAGACGCCGGACAGCAGAGGCCGGTGATCGGCGGTGGTCTGATGGAAAGTCAAACGCGGCGCCGTCCACATGTTGGGACGGCAGCTGTTGGTGGCAGCAGCTGAGCGGGCAGCTGGTGTTTCAGTCAGAAAACACTTTGAAACAGTTGACTGGTTGGAGCGCGGATGTCAGCGACTGGCGAGGTATCAGCCCGTTCCACAACTCATTAGCCGAGCGGCGGACACCAGCCAAACAGCTGTGGAACATTTCAATTCCAGCCTCAAATCAGCGCTTTGGACCTCGGCTTGTGATTCCGGTGACCTCCAGCCTGCAGTCGCAGCGAGGACTCCGACGGTCCGGAAGCGTCCGCGGCGTTGGTGCCGCTTAGTCTCAACGAGCTCATTAAGGACGCCGTTTCTGAAGAGCTCTTGCGTTTTGTTTATTTGTGCATCACCGAAGCCTCACAAATTACACAGACCAGAGGTTTGTCTGAACTTTTAATCTAATCACGCCCACCGCGGGCCCCCGTTTCCCGGTGTCAGCTCGCCTTAATGAGGCCCGGTCTGAGCCGCGGCCATTAGTGGAGCTCGGCGACGAGACAGGCTCGGCACATGGCTGCCACAGAGCCTAATCCCCGGCTGTTCCCCGCGGACCCGCCGCCAAGAAGCAAGTGGCGGAAACCCCCAGCTGTGCGGAACACGGATGACATTTGAAAACATACAGTATCTGGACGGCAAATTAAGAGATGAACGCGCGGAAGCGGCACCTAAAGGACAGCGGCGGGCCTCGGCGGGGGCCGTCGGCGCGGTCGGGTTAAGTGCAGGTTCTGGAAGTGTTTATTATCAGCGGCAGCAGGAGGTTTTAATGCCACTTACCTTTGATATCAGCTCGCATTTTACTAACCGGCTTTGGACAGTTGCGCTAACGTCCCCATTAGTGCAACAATAGCACAGAGAAAGGTCCCTCCACGATTCATTTTCCATGTAACTTTCATTAATTCAAATTCGGAGAGAATTTAGTGCACTTTTCCCCCCATTTCCAATCTGAAGTGCTTTGAATTCTGCTCACTGCGCCCGTTTCTGTGTCATCAGCCCACTCAGAGTCTGAATAATTCATAACAATATTTATTAGCACTCTAAGGTACAATTAGATGAATTGGGATTAAGAATTGGCTCGTCTGTGGAAGAGAAAGTGGAGCAGCTCCGCCGATGGATTTGGGCAGGCGTAGCTCTAAAACATTATCAAAATAAAGCCAAGCGGATTAATTCCCTTTCTCTACAGTGTTACCCCCCACACCCCCACCAGTGTTTAAAAGAACACACTTAATATTCCATCTAAGGGAGTAAATCAGAGATGACAAGTTAAAACGAGGAAAAAAAACCTTTTCCTGTTCTAATCTGAGTTTAAGAGTTTCCATTTATCAACAATGTGAAGGATTGAAGTTACCAGAAGGAACCTGGAGAATTCAGGTGTAGAGGAGGTCCTCTAACAGACGGAGAAGAAACACGTTTAGGTGAAGTTCTGACAAATTAACGTTTTTTAAATCTTATTTAAATCCTAGAAAATTGCAAAAGAAAGATTCCTTGATCCATTGCTTGACTTGTTTTTTGGCTGTTATTAAGTGCTGCTTGGCCAAACATAAATAAATAAATAAATAAATAAATAAAATAAATTACAATGAAATACAAAACAAAAAAGTAAAAAAATAAATTAAACACAACAAACCAAACAAACAAAAAACAACAACAGCACAAAAAAATAAAAATAAATAAATTAAAACATAACAAACTAAAAAAAATTAAAACACAATAAAGCAAAATACAACAAAAAAACAACAGTAGAACACAAGAAAATAAAAAAAATTAAACACAACAAAACAAAAAACAACAGCACAACACAACAAAACAAAAAAAATAATTAAAACACAAAACAACAAAAGAAAACAAGAGAGAACCCAACATAGCACAGCACACAAAACACAACACAATGCACCAACACAACAACACAACATAACATAACAAAACACAACAAAATAAAACAATAAAAAATTACACGAAACAAAACTCAACTAAGCAAAATAAAATAAAGAAAGTAAAATAAAACAACATAAAACTAAACAAACATGGCCAAGAAATGCAAAATGCATTATGTACTCTCGGGTGAAATACATAAAAAAAATTTAATAGAAAATGTCATTATTTATGTTTTCCCTCAAATTCATTAAAGGACATGAGATATTTAGAGGATGTGTTTACTTAGAATTGTACGGTAAATCTTAAAGACTCATCTGGAATGAGTCCATGAGCAGCTAAATATGAATCATGAAAGTCCAGTTGCTGTGAAGAACAGAATCCTGTGATGTTGGTCGGTCCATCTAGAGTAAAAGCTTCTAGAAAAATCCATTTAGGTGTTACAAGATTTCCAGAAAGTATACAGTTCCAATGTTTCCATCAGAGTGCAGCTTTGAGAAGACAGATCACACTAAAGTAAACCAGACAAACTGTGGACACAAAGTTGTAACTTGCTGGGTTGCAGGTCTAATTCCAGAGCAGGATGTCATGGTGGATAGATCCTTTGGATTGTCGTGGAGGGTCATAGGGAGGAGTGTAGGGAGTGTGGGTGCGTCTTCCCTGTAAGCTCCGCCCTAAGTGGTCCGTTCTGTTTTTCTATGGACTTACAGCCAATGGGGGCAATAATGGGAAGCATCAGTCAGTCCACAGGATTTAGAGGGAGTTAGAGAAATTAATATCTGTACGACACCTGAGGCTCAGCTAGTAACGTGCATGAAGGTTTTCTCTCTTCGGGTTCCTTTATTTTGAAAAAATCTCAAATAGTTTGTAAATAAATGTCATGAGATCAGAAAATGAGCCAAATGTTCCAAAGAAGAAGTGAATGTGACACGATGATGGCGCTGACACGTCTTTCAGGCGGATGAAAGGCTGTGAAATTCTAAAAATGACACTCCATCACAGCAGATAAAGAGCTGCTAATTTCAGGACAAAAGCAGAGGAAGGCCGATCCACCATGATGAGAGGACACCGAATCTAATGACACCACAGGAACGCTACCATGCAGGTCAGTACCGGGAATATTCTCAGAAAGCAGAATATTCCTGGAGAAAGTCTCATCGCCATCGATATGGAGCTCAGTTAGTGACTTATGATGTCGAGGTCAAATGATTGGCAGCTTTAATCTGACTTTACAGAGAATAAAAATCTCTGCATAAAGAATAAGATCAGCAAAGTGCTGCGATTCCCGGCGTCTGTCCTCGGGTCACATCGCCGACCGCCTCACCAGCCCGAGTCCTTTCCAGCGCTAACAGATTATGAAAATATCTTGTTTTGAACCGAAGAGGAAATTAAGAAAATGTGAGTAATAGCTTTAACTCTAAAACTCATTATCTCCTTGAGCACAAATGGAAAATGAAGCTGTGACAAAGTTAATCACGCCGTACGCGGGAACCAATCGCGGGTTTCTATGAAAAATGTTGACCTTAATACATGACCCATCTATTCTACTCAATTGTATTTTTTTCCCTCTTTTTTTCCCCTCATCCCCAATTAAAGGCGCTTCCGTCTGCCCGTCTGTGTAACGGATGAGGCCAGCGGTTCTTGAACTCGGCGTTAATTAAACATAAGTGCATGTCTTACAATGACTTATGGCGGTTCGCAGTCACCCCCCCTCCAGATAACACCCCGGACTCCTCCGTACCGTCCTCACATCACGCCAACGAGGATGGATGTCCAGCTGGATGAAAGCATATTTTTAGAATTTACCTCAAAAATAAACATTGGAGCAAAGATTTGATGCATTTTAAATCTATCATCTAATGCAGCGGCACTAAAGTATCACCATCCTGAAAATACTCCCTGGAGGTTAAATTACGTGAGTGTCCGGAGGTTCTGTCAATCACCTGTTGGCAAGGTGTCAACAATTACATCAGTGAACGGAAATATGAAGAGTGACACGGCGCCATCTTCAGGCGGCGCTATCAACGCTTTTTCTGTCATGAGGTAAACAGATGTCAGATGGAGCCTTAAAAACGTTCCAGCAGGATGGGTGGAGCCTTTTTACTCTTTCTGTGGGAGGAGCTATAAAAGTTTGTAGTTCACACCTAGTAGAGTTTGGATCTAAAATGCATCCAGAGGAAAAGTATTCATTCAGACGAGTCAGTCATCAAGTGTGTGAGAAAATGTCCAATATTCCTGAGCTTCTTCTGATGGGAAGAAGGTATAAAAATATTCATATGTCACATCCTGAGGGTTTTTATCCATAATTAACATTTATCTAAAATAAATGACATGTTTGTCTTGTTGATTTTAGCATCTTATGGTCTATCGGTTCATTAATTTCACTCAAAGAATTACTTAGTTTGGTTTGAAATCATTCAGATGTTTAAGTTCCACCTTTATGCAGACGATGAGGTTCTAATTCAACAATCAGAACCTCAAAGTTGGAAGTTTTGGTTCATGTTTAGAAACAAATATGGAGATTTAATTGATTGATTGATTGATTGATTGATTGGGTTATTTCAAGCATTACAAAAAAAAAAGAAAATTGCACCTGTTTTTATTTCATTATAGAAATAATAAAAAGCACAGATTAAAAACAAACAAAAAACTAATAAAAAGAAAACTATCTTGTGTCACAGTTGATTCATTCAAGATAGTGATCAGCTAAAGTACCAGGTTGAAGTTAGGATACCAGTTGGTGGCCCACTGGTTGCAGACCCACCACGTCGAAAAACAATGAACTGGGGAAACTCAAAACCTGACAAAGTGACACAGAGTCCTTAACCAAACATCAATATGTGGCGAGTCGGGAGTGAGAATGTGTTGGTAAGACTGAAGATCTTTCAGGACGGACCGGAGTTTGATAACTCTTTAACTCTGAGAAATGAAGGAAGAAATCCCCAGGAGCAGAGCGGGCCTTAATGTGCGAGAACTGTCTGATCTGCCAAACATAATAAAGATTTTTAACGATAAATATTATCCACCTCTGGAGCGCCTTTCCTGCTGGATGATGGCAGACGAACTGCCTGAAGGACAACTTCCTGCTAACGGCTCTCTGTCCTCAGAATCTAAAGGAGGCGAGTGCGTCTGTCAGTGTTTGCACAGTCCGACGGCGTTCTCTAAGACCCCTCCAGCCCGGTCGGGGCTTTTGTTGGCCATGGAGGTATGGGGCTCTTTGTTATCAGCAGAACAGTGGTGGGTAAACACAAGATAAAGAGGCTGAGTGAGCCTCTGCCATGTCTGTTTTCCCATCTTGTCAGTTAGAATGACTCCAGCCATTAAGGCAGTTACCGCAACATGCTGACAACATGTACGGATGCCACCTGGACCCAGATGTGCCTCGGCGGTGGGTAAATGGAGGGAATGATGAAGAGGAAGTTTAGGGGACATGTCTGCGGCGGCATATGCCCAAACCTGTGCATCCTATTACTCTTCCTCTGCGAGTCCCTGCGTGTGAGCCCCAGACAATAAGCCATTGTTTGGCTTCATAAAGAGGACACAAAAGCCACAATAACAGGAAAAAAAAGTGCTGTAAAGTCCTTGGCAACTGCGCTGCGTGTTTCGCCACATTATTCCTGATGTGCACATCGAATGGGAAGAAGAGGGTATTGTTGACGCCTGCCCTTTCCCATGCCGGAGTACAGGAGTACATGTTTTCACAGTGTACACAGTTCAATGGAGGCGCTCATTTGGGAGCCGGGTTTTGTTTCTGCAGACAATCGCTGCTTGTGTGCAGCACAGACTTGGGACGGTGGGATCACAAAGAACAAGCCAGCGATGAGTGTGCCGACAACAAAAGGCTCCTGCACCCTCATCCCTTTCATTTCCATGCAGAACAATACCGCATCTGCCTGATTGGTGCATCTGGAATCTTCTGACTCCAATCGGACTCAATCTCAGATGAGACTCTTCCCGCCGCCCGCCCGCTCGCCCGCCGGAGCCTCGGGGCCTCTCTTGTATTAGACAGAAGAGTGTGGAGCAATTACAGAGCAAGCTCTGCTCTCAGCTGGGGTTTCTTTCTTCCCATAAACTTTTACTGCAAAGACCCACCATGACCTTCACTTGGCCAGACGGCACAGCAGCACCGGTTTGGACGGCAGACACTCTTTATGGAGCCGCCGTTAAAGATTTAGAGGAATAACATGGTAATGATTGAACTGCTGGATGTCAACTCTAAATGTTTCTCTGGCTGTTCCTCCAATATCAAACCAAATACTCCATTAGTTTTGATTTGGAAATGTACAATCATGAATCAGCAATAGATGATTAATGAATCGGTGGGTGTATCCAGACTGGGCTAAACCATGTGACTAAAGATCTCTTCAGTCATTGGCCAGGAATCACAAGGGTGGGACAAAGCAATTAGATGCAGAAATCTTTGGGATATTTCACTAATTCAAACTCTATATTAACCAACTTGAATACCTGTATCAACTAAGGATGGGTTGATAACATCAACTTATCAATCTGAATTGATCTAAGTTTAATAGATCCATAATCGATCCAGAAAAGTAGATCTAAGTCGATCTAACGCATAATGCTAGAGTCTGCTAGCTTGATGCTAACGTATACTGGGATTTCCTATAGGACGGCTAATGTTAATGGTCGGTTGAGCCGTAAAAGTAGAGATCTAAATAACGCATAAAGCTAAAGTCTGCTAGCTTGATGCTAACGTATACTGGGATTTCCCATAGGATGGCTAATGCTAATGCTAACGTTCGGTCGACCTAAACATACATCTTTACAAACTCACAGAAATGAATTTTCCAAACTCTTTTAAATAACAATAACAATTTGTGGTCTAAAACACAGTTTTTTTTGCTCATACTTTCTTCTTCTTCTTGAATAAGGTGTAGTACTATAGCACTATCACCACCTAGTGGCCAAACAGAAACGTCCTCAGGAGAAGCAGAACAATGTTAATGATCTGAACATTTTGAGAATCCATGTAACTCTGGATGATATTAATAATCTCATTATTTCACTAATGGAACGTTTGATAAAACGACAATCGTTGCATTTCATTTGTCCTGTTGCTTCATTTCTACTTTGCTTACATCACGTGACGACCGTCTACGGTGGCTGTTTTGGTTCAGTTATCCCACTCCTGAACCGGTTTGTATTCAGAGAAAGCAAGAGCTCAGTCTGATCGGAATCAAACTGAGACCACCTGGAAAGATGGGTCAGAGAGCGGTTTCTGGTCCCGGTCCAGGATCCACGAACATATTCAGACTGAAACTCTGGTTCACTTTAGTGGAACCAAGAGTGTCCAGTCTAAATACAGCTTATAATTATATGTAGAGTGGAAAATAAACTTTTTAAAACAAATTTAAAAAATATATCGGTTAGATTTCTTAAAATAAATGGATATTTTAAGACAAAATTGTATCTTGAAATTAGGTATAAATACTCATAGTTTGGTACATTTCTCTGATACTTGGAAATTTGGCCTAAAAAAGCTTAAAAAAAGTTTATTATATTTTAAATTGTTATATTTCCTCCCAAATATAAACGATTTTAAGTGATAAACTGTCCAACTGTCCTCATTGCTAAAACCATCATCATCTTACGGAATAAAGTTACACATTTTAAGATAAATCTGTTTTAAAAATGAATTATGAATGTACTTTTACTTATAAACTTCTGTCCTGTTAAAGATAAAAGAAAGTTTCCCATAATTGAGCAAGTCTGTCTCCTAAATAAGAGCTCTCATCGTCACAAAGAAAACGCTTGCTTCAAAAATATGACAAAAAATTGAGTTTTGGTCCAGATCAGATGTTTTTGAGATCAAACTCGAGATTTCTAGTCCTAAAACAGGTCACTACGCCTCACTGACAGGTTTGTAGCAGGTTGACTTCTATGAAACGGATATCTGAAGTGGAAACGGGAACAAATCCTGGAGGTTTTGAGTTCTCGGCGTCTCCTCTGAAGATGCGACGCCGTGTGACTCCCATGATGCCGCTTCACTTAGGAGGTGTTAGACCACAAATCAATCACCAAAACTCTGACAAATGAAAAGTATCACAAACTTAGACTTTTAATCTGCCAAACAATCCCGGCGAGGTCACCCTTCTGATTTGGGGAAGATTTCCTCACTTTTTTCAATCTACCCCCCAGGCTATCTCCACGGGGCCAGCGGGGGCTTGTTTCCCGGGGCGAGGCCACGCAGGGAAAATGCAATTCCCTTCCTGTGGCGGGATGCTGCCGGGCTCCCTGATTAAGAGGCGAGGATGCGACTGGCTTCCTGCCAGCAGCCTTGTTTAAGGTGATCAGAAAGGCCGCCGCCGCGCTCACCCACATAAAGCAAGGCAAATGAGCAGCGGCGAGGAGGGAGGGGCGGGCATCAAATGTGTCCCCCCACCCCACCTCCTGTGCCCCCCCACCGGGCAGTGGTGTTTGATGGAGAAGGTAGGTTACATTACTCACAGTGTTTCCAATCCCGGCTCACAACAGGTTTTTTGACTGATGACGCACCAAACGCCATGATCACATACTGATTATGGCGCTCTCTGGGGGGGCGGGGGTCCTAGCTGCAGGCGCACTCCACCGCCATAACCTTTAACTGCGCGGCTCCCCTCCCCTCAAACTACAGCTGGACCATGTTATTAGTGGGCGACTTGTAAATCTTTGGCTGCACCTTTGGGCGACGGTTATGACCACATCCCATTTCTCTGCCTGCTTCCCTTTTTCCTCCAACTTCTGACGCTCTGATCTTTTCTCCTAAAAGGAATACAGCTCCCTGGATAAAAACCAGGGGGTGGTACTAAATTAGATGGGGTTAAGACGTCCTGGAGGACTTTTGCACTTCATGTCAGTGATAGCCGCTCCTCTGAAGGGATGAAGGACCCAAGCAGGAGGAGGACACGGCAACATTTCAGCATCCACCGATCAGAGCTTTAGATGAGAATCTCTGCTGCAAAGTTTACATTAAACATCATCAAATGTATTCGTTTTCTTCCAAACCTTCATCTATACTCCTGCCATCGCTTCCTTAATGCTACAGTTACAAAAACATCGGCAGGATCTTCAGGATCTGCTGCCACCTCCCGATTTTTGGACAAATTGTCAGCGTGGTCATAAAAACAGACGGTGGCGATCAGTCAGGAGGGCGTGACGTCATTGCAAAATCAGGTGACAGCTGGGCGGTGGCAGCCAAATCGGTGAAATGAGGCGCCACCGGAACTTTTACCGGCCATTCTGCATTACTGGTCATTTCATTTTTTTAGATATCAAGCCTTCCAAGAAAGCACTACGTTCTGTCTCAGCTTCGACTGGGATTCGTCGGTACGAAGGTCTCAGAGAGTTTTATACCCACGGGGGCCGGGATCGCCAGATTGACGTCTGGTCATCGGCGGGCCCCCGGCTCATGTCAACAGCCCTCGACGTGAGCCAGTGCTGCAACTGTACGATTTATAACAATTGGATGACGGCAGTGGGACGATGGCACGGCGTCAGGGGAGAGAGAATAGGAATATGCTTCCCATCAAACTCATCTTGACAGGTGCCCCGCCCCCAAACCTGTCCCCAAGATAATGTAACCATTTTAACATATTAAATTTATAACCCCCCAATGAAGTAACAATTTCATATACATTGAGTATAATTTAACATTAAAATTGTTACGTCATCTTGGGGGCGGGGCATCTGTCAAGTATATTCCTGTTCTCTCTCAGGTGGGTGGCGGTCTGAAATCGGACAATCGTCGTACAGTTTTGGGGACCTTGAAGACCTTCCTATCAGTCAATTATCGCGCTGCTGCCTTCCTGCACGCCACTGGACTGCCGTCACATGACCTCCACATGTGTCCGGGCAGCCACTGACCGACGTCAAAAATTGTCCGGTCGCCTTTTCTTCAAGCCCCCTCAGTCAAAACGTAAAAATGCAACTGCAACCTCCCAACTACAAACGCCGCCGACCAAATGTGCTAAAATGTTAGCATCTAGATCGTCGTGCGGCAGCATTTTGGACTAAGTGACCGTAGTCTTAGGTTTGAACTTTCTCCTCACAGTTTTAACCAAAGACTTCTTAAAACCTTTTTATTTGGGCCGCGAATCGATTTAAAAAAAGAACAAATTAGTTGCGATTAATCACAATAGCTTTTTTTTGTTACAGTACTTAGCGACCACTTATCTTATCTGTGATTAATCTGAATATGAAATCACACCCAAAACTTTTAGAATATTCATTTTAATTAAGGCTGTCAACCAACTAAAAAAGAAAAAAAATCTGATCAATCACACTTTTCAATTGAAAAGGTAAATTTTATGAAAATATGCAGCTTTTGAACAGAAACAGAGCAGTGAGAAATGTTTCCTTTATTTTTATTGTCTGAATGTTTTAATTTATCAAGTGTTGACACAGAAATTAAATTTGAGTGAAGAAAACAAATCAGCAGTAAGTGAAGCAGAACTTTAAAAACTTTTATGTCAGCAGTTTTACTTCAAGAAGACAAAGATGTTGACACAGTTATGTTAATTAAGTTGTTTTAATTAAAATTAACGTATTAATTAGAGTTAGATGATTGCGTTAATGTCCACAGCCCTAGTTTGTATCACTTACTGTGGTAAAAAGTATCAAAGGTTTTTCTATGATGCGAATCTAAAGTTAGCATAGCATCGTTAGCATTTTTCAGCTTCACTTTTGGGTCTTTTTGAGTTAATTTGATCATTTTTAAATTTTAATAGGGGTTATTTTTTTACGTTTCCCATCTTTTCTACAGATAATTTCACTTAAAACGTTCAGAACATGTGAAAAACACAAAGTCAGTCAAGTATTCAGGTGATAATTATTAAATCATAATAATGCGGTAATAGCGCCATATTTTAGCATTCCCTTTTTAAATGTGGATTTTGACTTTTTTCTACTGGTATTGGAGGTCAACACTTTCTTTAACTAATTTATTAAGACATTTTTCTATTTTTCCAATTAACTTTTGAATATATTAACTTCAAAACAAAAGACAACATTCTTTTTTGTACTTATGAAAATCAAAATCTTTTTGGAAACTTTATTTACGGTTTCATTAAAATTTCATGTGTAGTTCAGAAAAACACTCATTTAAATATAAAACAGCATAATAATCTCATAGTAAAAACTACTTTCATTGTTTATTAGAAAAAGAAAGTAATCAAGCAGTTTTATGCAAACTTTGATTCATAAATCAGGAGGATTTTTGAACATTTGATAAAAACTCAAGGTAAAATCTGAATCTTTTTGACTGAAATAAATGAAGGTTTTTTTCTAGAATCAAAGCTCAAACTCTGAAGGGAATTTCAACCAGAATCAAAGGTTACAAACCGAACCTCCTGACGGATGACCCTGACTGCTTCCTCACATCGTCCGACACGTTTTCTGCACAAACATCCACGTTTCTCTTCACAGCGGACAGAAATTAGCCGATGCGGCTCGTCGTTCCGTATTAGAGCGAATTGAAAAGGGTTTCTCCGCAGCGCGTGATAAAACTAAAGGTCTGCGTTTGATGTGTTTTTGAATCACGAGCGCCGTTTCCTGGAGGTGAGCGCGCGTCCCCGGACGCCGATCCCTCAGCGTTTAATCCAGCAGATTCTCCTTTAATATCCAATGGCACCAATACATTTTAATGTAACCTCAGATGTGGAGATGAGACCTGTCCTTAAAAATCCCTCTCCTTGCAGGCTTAGAGGAATGCCCGTCCTCTCCTGGCGTAATTGAAAAAGATGGATCTCGCCGAGTGTTTCACCAACGCAGCGGGCAGGAATTGGATTGGGAAATGTGTTCTGTATGGCGGCGCTCTGTATGTGCTCGCCAGAGGCTCGCGCACAGTCGCACAGCGAGTGTGACGCCTTCTGCTGCCCATACTGAAAGGCAGGAAAACAGAGAGGGAAGACATTTGCAATTTTATTACTACTTTAATGGGTTTCTCTATCATTCAGGAATTGCACTTTCTAATGCATTGGGCCCCATAAATACAAGGTTCAATAGACAGCCGCTCTGCTCTCCTCATTATTCATGCATTCATACAAATTAGAACAGAAGGTTGAATAAAATGTGCTGTCCGTTTCCAACGTGACACCATCAGAACTTGATCATGCGTACAATCTAATCGCTGGTATCACATTAAATGTAATATCTAAAACTTGCAAATGGCGTCGCTACATATGTAGCTACAAATGCTAATCATGGGAAATGTCACCCAAACAGGAAGTCGTTGACCGCGCGTGACGGCGGACGCTCCATCTTCGACAACCATCAGGAGGAAGTTCTTCTCTGATGGCGTCTCCGAAAACGTTTTGTTTGATCATTTCAATGTGACGGAAGTCTATCAAATACAGAAATAAGACTCGCTAAATGAATCCAGACGTTTGCTCTGAGGTTGGGGGTTCAAGTCCGTGACGTAACTTTAATTAACGGGAAACTAAACCAAATGAAGATGTTCTCGTTTTCATTGTCAAAACGTTGAGCTCATGACGACCTTTGACACCATCACTGTGTTTACTCATCACAAATATTACAAAGTGTCTTTTAAAGTCAGGAAGTTCTGACAAAATGATTCCAAACTAATTCTAACCTTGAAGAAAATCATTTTGTATTTGATCTCATGGTTTTATTTGAGCATTTTTATAAAATCTCAGTTTGTGTTTGGTTGAACTGTTGATCCTTTCTAAGTGTTCAAATGAATAAAAAACTATCTCAAAGCTTATTTTCACTCTGAGGACTTTATTTTTCTATGTTTTATTTTTTTTGTTATTTTGATCATAAGCAGCTTCAAATATGATCATCAAATAAAGCTCTTGCCTTTTCCTTCAGTATATTTCTCCTGTCTGATGTGTGACAGTATAATTATTTGGAATGATAATGTCACTAATAATCATCTTTACAACATTTCATTGATAGGTTTTAAAGAAAAATAAAACAAACTTTTTTACTATATAAATAATCTACATTTAGACTGAAAACATTTTTAAATAGATGTAAATAGAACCCTATTATGGCAACTATGTAAAAAAATAAAAGTGAAGTAAATCATAATAGTGTCAGGATTACAGCGGCAAAAAGTATTTGAACATTCAGTGATTTTGCTCTGAGAAATCATGGAGGGATCTGACATTTTCAACACAATCTTAAAAAAAGTGTCATCTGGAAATCACTTTGTATGATTTTCTAACTTATGTATTTGTTTGCTATTGCTGTAAAGAAGTATTTCAACACCAGAGAAAATCATTATTAATATTTAGCACACTAGTCTGTTTGTGGTTACACAGGTCAAGCGTTTCCTGTAGTTTTTCTCCAGGTTTGCACTGCAGGATTCTGGACCACTCCTCCTCACAGATCTCCTCTAGAGCAGTCAGGTTTCTGGGCTGTCACTGAGAAACAGGTAGAGCTCCCTCCAAAGACGTTTGATCGAGTCTCCAGAACCTTGATCTGCTTCCTGCGGATCCACTCCTTGGTTCTCGTTTCAGGTCCCCGTCCTGCTGGAAGACCCAGCCTCGACCATCTTCAGTGCTCTGACTGAGAAGAATCTCCCAGTTCATCCTCTCCTTAATACAGTGCAGTCGTCCTGTCCCATAGCATGATGCTGCCGCCTCCATGCTTCTCAGTGGGGATGGTGTTCCTGGGATGGTTCTGATCATTCTTCTTCCTCAAACACGCCGAGTGGAATTCAGACCAAATAGTTCTGTTTTGGTCTCATCAGATCACATGACTTTCTCCCATGATTCCTCTGGATCATCCAAATGGTCAAACTGAAGACGTTCCTGGACATGTGCTGGTTTAAGCAGGAGAATGGTTTCAAACCATGACGTCTGTATCACCAACAGTAACCATGGAAACGGCGGTCCCAGCTCAGTGACAGCTCCTCTGTGTAGTTCTGGGCGGAGTCATCACCTTTCTTAGGGTCATTGAGACCTCAACAGGTGAGATCTGTCATGGAGCTCCAGTCTGAGGTAGACTGACAGTCATGTTTAACTTTCTGTGTTCTAGTTATTGCTCCAACAGAGGATCTTTTTACACCAAACTGGTTGGTATTTTCCCCGTAGTCCTTTCCAGCCTCGTGGAGGTTTATGGTTTTGTCTCCAGTGTCTTTGGACAGCTCTTTGGTCATGTTAGTGGTTGGTGTCTTACAGGTGGTGGTGACAGGTGTCTTCATGCAGGTATAAGCGCCTCTAACAGGTGCAACTAATGTGAGATAATAAGTGGAGGTGGACTAATTAAAGGTGGACTAACATGTCTTTGGGGTCATCATTTTACCTGATAGGTGTTCAATATTTATTTGTTCCAGTAGCATACAAATAAAGTATTTTTAAAAAATGTGATTAGCATCAATCTGAGTTCACTTCCTCCCATCAAACTAGTTTCAATGATCAATGGATTTGATAGATTTCATGTGATATGAGTTTACTGTCTACATGAGAACAAAAATGTCTATTTATGACTCCAAGCAATTATAGTGTCAAGAGGATTTATTTTCTAATCAGTGGATGAGCTTAAATTATTGTATTTTTATTGTTTTTGTCTTTTAGTGTTTTTTGTTTCATTTATTGAAATCCATCAATCCATATTTAGCTTTGGCCAGAATTGTTTGGCTTTACACTTTTTAAAAATCATTAAAAAAAATGTAAATAGAAGCATTAAAAAGAGAAATAAAGACGCCTGTACTCTCATCTCTGTCTTTTATTTCTCTCTATATGTTTCTGGTTTATTGATTATTAGATAGTAAACGTAAAGATCTTTAAATCAGTGTGTTGATCATGTTTATGGTGAATTAAGCTCCTATTCCTGTAAATAAAGTGTTAAACTCAGTAGGATGATCAGGTACGGACATGACCTACATTTCATTTAGTTCAATACGTCGACACAAACAGAAACAACATTTGCTTTCATTAGATGAACAAAACAACATTTTTAAGGTGGAATAACATAAATATATGGATGTGAAAAGCAGCTGAAGATGGAGGAGCTGCTCCCTCTACAGAGAGACGGAGGTCCATCTGCAGAGTGAGAAGCAGAACAAAACTAAAACCGTCAGGATTTCTCCTGGCTGTACTCTCACTGCTATGTCCACCAGGGACTTCTGGCTTGTTAGCAAGTCTAAATTTAAGTCCAAGTCTTTAGCTGGTGTACAAAGCAGGCAATTAGTAGCTTGTGGGATGCCAAGCACTGATGCCCGGCTTTCTGAGCGACAGCCACGCGAGGACAAACCTAACCTGCCTTTCAAGTCCGAACTGTTTTCATAAAGCACGGCTGGATGGGCGGCCAAGCGGGCGGAAGAGAGAGATGTGACAGAAGGAGAAAAGGCATCAAGACGAGACGATCGAGGACAGGAAGATCAAGTCTGGATGAAAGAGATCAGCTCCTTCTTCTGAACAAACAGAGGAACGGCCAAAGGCGAAGCAGATAAGGGAAATGGTTAAACCATATAAGGAAAAAAAATCGTAGCAATAATGGAGACACTGTGACATTCGGGTGATGCTGTTTTAACCAAGTCAAATGTGATTCGCGTGACAAATTCGCATGTCCCGTCTATGACTTTTTTTGTTTGTTAAAACTCCACGCAGACATAAGACATCTCCTCGCGGACAATTCCGACCCTAAAAAGGATAATTCAGACACCCAGGAGCGCATGTTTAATCCTTTGTGATCAGAAAAAGAGATTGTGCCGTTCAGTCTGCGATTGATGCTAACAGTGTTTTCTGTTAGCATTTCTGTCTGCGATTGATGCTAACAGTGTCTTCTGTTAGCATTTCTGTCTGCGATTGATGCTAACAGTGTTTTCTGTTAGCATTTCTGTCTGCAATTGATGCTAACAGTGTTTTCTGTTAGCATTTC
The DNA here is from genome assembly GCF_002922805.2 of Oryzias melastigma. Taxonomy (NCBI): domain Eukaryota; kingdom Metazoa; phylum Chordata; class Actinopteri; order Beloniformes; family Adrianichthyidae; genus Oryzias; species Oryzias melastigma. Next base: position 843,999 of record NC_050519.1, read on the forward strand.
TGTCTGCGATTGATGCTAACAGTGTTTTCTGTTAGCATTTCTGTCTGTAATTGATGCTAACAGTGTTTTCTGTTAGCATTTCTGTCTGCAATTGATGCTAACAGTGTTTTCTGTTAGCATTTCTGTCTGCGTTTCATGCTATCAAAACACTGTCTTGCTAGCACTGTTAGCAAACAATCTCAAATCCAGATTGGGGAAAAAAAAATCACGTGTCTCTGATATTATTCAGGGCCCGGGCCAAACGTGAAACTTGCCCGGATCCGGCCCGCGGGTCGTAGTTTGGAGACCCCTGACCTAGATGACCATTTTTCGCCTGTATCCACCCATAAGTGCAGTCGTGACTATGGCCTCTAGAACGCCCCGCCCCTTATGTTCCTCAAAGTCAGACTCAGATTGTTCAGTAAAAGTCACCAAAAGGCCACAACCATCCCAAAGTCACCCCTCTTCACCATGGCAACCGCCCCAACCTGACAGGAAGCTGCTGTGGACGTTCCTGCAGCACATTACCAGGAGCATCAGCTTCATCATCACATTACATTATGATTGATGAGCTCCCATAAGGATCAGCAGAGCTCTTTTCATTACAATATAAGGCTTAGGTATACAGCAACAGCCTCCAATATCATTAGACAGACAGTGTCATGGGGGGGTTGGAAATGGAGTGCATCTAATCAGGGCAGAGGAAAGAGTCCCTTTCTCCACCCTCCCCGAGGAGGCGGCTGTTCCCAGGCCCTCCACCACTTGTTCATTAATTACTGCGAATTAATGCTTTTCTGCCGTCGAGAATAAATAAGAAGATTGCGGTAAGGCCTCCGTAATCAAAAGTGGCTTTTATTAAACTCTGTGAAAACATGGGCCTCGAACGGACCGACCCGGCTCCTCTCCCATCGCGGGTCTACGCCTGAAGATCTATTGTTTCTGCCCTGAGACGAGGGGGGGGGGGGGTAACATCCACCGCCGTCCGCCTCTGAAGCTGCGAGTTAGTTCAGCCTCAAAGGAATCGACATCAAATAAGACTATTGACTCCGACCTGCTGCAATATTCCACCCGAGGAGGCCTTTGTTTGGCCAGTTTTATCTGCGGGTCTAATGGCGCCGGGTCCTCCAAACCGGGCCCAGCGCCGCAAATCATTTCAATGACGTCTGATTCTGCAAATACCGGTGATCCGCTCCATCGATTTGTCTGTCGATCATGTATGCAATTATGTTTAGTTTGCACAATCTGAGAAAATAAGGTCAGAAGATCGCTTCCTGCAGAACAAAGGACGCCGTTGAAGCAGCCCGCCCGTCCCAATTATCTCCCGGTTCGATAAAGTTTGGGTCAAAAAAAAAGTCCTGTTCGACCGGCGGCGCAGAGATAAGAAATTTCTGATGGCGTGACGAGCATCAACCTTATGAATGTGAACAGAAACACAATGAATGTCTTACCCCCCCAAACAGCACAAATAAAAACAAACAACTTTAATCAAAAATGGCTGCAGATACATTCGATTTAATTAAATAGTTAATTAAAGAGCAAAGAGGGTTTGGGGAATTAGACATATTTACATCTCACCGCAACAACATCAACACTTGTAGAGTTTTCGTGTCTAGTTTCTTATTTAAAACCTAATAAAAGACAAATGACAAACTTTTCAGTGAAATGACTCATTTTAAGACAGTAAATCTTAAATATATTTTTGATTCATTTGCTCTTGAAAACATCTTATTTTTATCAATATCTGTGATGAAAAAAGTGTTTTTGCTTTATTTGAAACAAAATAATTTTCAAGATAAATGTATATTAAAATGAATAACTCTAGTCACACTTTAGAGATAATTAAAGACCAGAAGAAAAGAAAGTTGGACTGTTAATTAGGACACATTTGGGGTGTATAAATACTTCAACTTTAAACTCCCCCTCTGATGAAAATCCTGATTTTAGAGTTTTTATCATGTCTGTGTGTCATTATGAAAGAGAACAGATGTAATCAGAGTATTTCTCCTTTTAAATCAATCAAACTGTCTTGGACAGACTCTGTTTGAATGAATGATCTTCTTTCCATCAACAGCTCTGCTGCACATGCACTAAACCCTCATCTGTTCCTAGTGTCTAGTTCAGGTTCTGGAGAAGAGAAGATGGTATCTTCACATTGACTGCAGTCAAATGAGCCGCCGTTCACATTTCTGTGGTCAAATCAGCATCACTGGATTTTTGGTGTGAGTTTCATCCAATACTTACGGTAGCAGGACTGAGAACGCTGGAAAATCTCCACCAGACTCCACGGAGCTTCTTGATGTGACCACGGAAATGTGAACGGCGGCTCATTTGACCGCAGTTGGAAAGGATTGTAAATCAATGAAAGAGCATTTTGATGTTAGCTTTGATTATTTTATCAAGAACTCTGAGAAACCAATGATTGAATGTATTGATCACAGTCAATAAACATTGGAGAATTAGCTAAAAGAGTCTTTGGTGAACTGGAAGGAGAAAGAATCAGGATTTTGGAGGAAATTCTGTCCATGAAGATCTTCACTTCCTTGTCCCAGCTGACATCCGGATCAGAACCATACGGCTGGACGTTACCCAGATTGATGGATGTTTTTATGAAGATTTACACTAGCGAGACACAGAGCTATCATAATCAGACAGGGAGGGATCAGGGGCGGAGCTCCAAAAGCCACGCCCCCTCAGAGGAGATTTTGGAAACGGAAGCTTCAGATTAACATGAAAAAATTATTTTTAGGACTTTAAAATCATAATTAAAACAGTAACGGGAACGCCCTTTCTTTAAATAAATAAAACTGTCATAGGAAAACTTTAAGAAGTTTTACCAAAACAAATCCCTGTGTTTCCACTGGCAGAATGTTTTCACTTTTAACAACGAAAAACCTCTTATATTTAATAATTTTAACTTGTATTGAGAAGATTTTTCCCAGTGTACTAAAGAGCCATCATTGATTTATTTGACTGATTTTTAAGCCTAAAGTCTGGATAAATTTAGGCCTCAAACCAGTCCACTGACCTGATTTCTTCTGGGTTTCCTGTCACACTGAAGACGGTTTTTCGTTCATTTCCTCTCAGCTCTGCCTTCACCTCAGAGAAAGGTTTGTGTTTTCAATATTCACGTCCTCTAGAAGATAAACGGCACTCTCTCCAGGAAAGATCTCCTGTCTGAACACTTGCTCTGTTGTCTAATGATCCCTGATAAGATTCCAAAACAAAAACCAAGATGAGGACAGCAGAGGGATGAAGATAAATCAGACAGCAGCCGCTCAGCTGATCAGAACAAATGAGAGGCTGTGCGATTCAATGTGAAGCCGACACCTCAAACCCAGACAGTCTATAAAGCAGAGCGGCTTCAGACAGATGGGGAAGGAAACAGCTGCGGGTTTTAATTGGTCACACGTGTGATATCAAGCACACAGCCCATCTCCAGCTAAAGAAGCCCTCTCTGTTCCGTTTCCTCCGTTTAACTCGCTGCTTCACAAGGACACAAACAAACACTGACTTGGCATTGTTGCATTTGATGTTCTCTCTGACTGAGGGAACAAAACCTGGCTCTCATGTCGGCCTGTTGAGCGATCTGCCTTTCTGCCATAAAACAATGCAGCTCCTACAAAGGTGCTTTTATGCAGCTGACTGGGAGTTTATGACGGCGGAAACAACTACAGAAACAGACGAACAAAGCAACAAGGTGCTGACTAGATGACATGTCAGATGTCAGTCTGTTTGATTCATTTGTGAAATACATTATCCCAGGTATACAAACATCATAATGGAGTCATCCTTTGTGAAAAAGGTCATTTTAACTGAACTTATTTAACATTTTATCGGATATTTTACTGTAAGCTTGCTGCAATTTAGCCACATGCTAACTACCGATTGCTACTTCATTAGCTGCATTTCCACCGACTATAAAATTCCACAAATTGGATTTGGGAAGTTAAATTTGCTTAATGAAACAACAAATTAGGAAAAAAAGTGTTTTTATAGTAAAAAAAGCTTTTGCGGTGAAGGAGGTGGTTCTTAAACCATATCAAAATTGACATATTTCAGAAAACTGGAAAGGAATTTTTTTTTTTTTTTAAATTAAATAAGTCACATGACCTACAGTGACGGCACAGCATCACGGACCTCATCAAAAGTTGAGCATATGATGCGGAATTGATGTAAAATCACCAACCATGATCTCCCAGAATCCCTTCATCCGTAGCCCCTCCCATGCAGCTTGCTGCTACATGGCCTGAATAAGACGCCGACGTCTCCTTTGATGGATGATAATGAGCGCTGGAAACAGTTTATTCGCTTGGTTATAATTAAACAGAAACAGTGTAACTGAGAGAAAGTGTTTTTTCAACATTTTGAGAATTTTGATAAAGTTTAGCACAGATAGATATGTGATGGAAACCAAACTTGTGTTAAGGTGGATTCACACAGAATGCGATTCGCGCAACAATTTCGCGTCTGTACCATTGACGTAACATTGAAACTGACCGCCTCCGCTACACGAATCGCGTTTGGTGTGAATGCACCTTAACACTTGATTTCTCTTTTGAGCAGGTATGTTCACTAAATTCATAAAGTTCCCAGACGGATTGTGACCAATTTCTATACTTGTCTTAAAATAGAAAATAAAAAAACACAACATAGACGTCGCAGTTTCTTTGCATTAATCCTCTTAAATTCCTTTTTTTTTTAAATTTAAGTGTACAAATATGTTACACACACACACACACACACACACATATATATATATATATATATATATATTTGAGTGTATATAACTATAAATATTTCATATATATAACTATATTAATATAGAGATTATTACTGTTACTTGATTCTTTTTTTTCTTTAAAAATCAGTTATTTTGAAGTTATATTTTAAAAATAAGAACCTTTAAAGTTTACAGATGAAACATGCAAGTTTCAACTGTCAAAGAATTTTCCCAAAAGTGTATACTTTCCTACCCACCACACACAACCTAATATAATGGTATTGCTCCATATTATTAATCTTATTTATGTAAGTTCAGATAAGTAAGTTTTTAGTGATAAATTAAAAATAAACAACATTGTTTTTTTTTATTTTAGAGTGATAATTATGTTGCCTCAAGTTTATTTTTCTCCACTGTATTTATAAAGATCACAAAAAGATGATCTTGGGTGTCACACGTTTTTACCAATCTTTAATTATAAACATTGAGAAACCAATAAAAGATTCAAATTAATTTATGACAGTTTTGAACCCTTTATTTGTATCTTTGATCTCTACATTTCTTTTCTTTAATTGTCACACATATTATTTAGTAACAGATCGTGAAATATAAAGCATAAACCCCAGCATATGTGTGCAAACTGCTTTGTTTTTCTTACAAGGAGTCTTATTTTCTTTTCTTTCTTGATTATTGTCAGAGTCCATATGTGTGTTGTTGTCTTGTTGTGTGTCTGCTTCCACACTCAGACGCGCAGAAATGCACATCTCAATGTTGGAGAAATATTTTCTCCGAATGCAGCAGAAGATGAGGTGATCCATCTGTTCTGTGTAAAAATGAAATGCTGAATAAATTAATATGAATGATCTGGTTAACAAACTGTCCTCAGCAGAGCCAGCAGGAAGCGCCGAAGCTGCCAAGTCACCAGGTTTACTTAGCCAACATTTGGCAGATCATTCTACTCTCATATTAATTCAATGCCGACGACATTTAAGTCACAGTCAAAGCCATACCGTCCAAATTAAGACAGCATTTAAATGATGTCGCCGAATATTAGAATAAATACGACTGTGGCTTTAAGGTTTTAGCTCGTCACGCCGCCGCCGCCGAACACGTGACTCCCGGGCAGAAGTCTCTTCCAAATAGCCGCGGTTACTTTGACAGTTTCGGCGGCTGATGGTAAATGGCTTAAAGCCCACCGCAAACAAAGCATTATGCAAAACTCACGCAATTAATCACGGAGAGGGCGGTTCATATTTTTATGGTTATTAATGGCCTTTGCCTGGCGGTGGGGTCATCTCTGCTCCGTGAAATATTTACATCATAAACAGCATGACTTATGGGGGTTGCAGGTGGGGGCGCGGCTGGAACAGTCCTTTATTTTCACCGCTGGAAAGTCGCCGACCGCAGAGACTTTCATGGAAATGAGGAGCTGAGGCTCCGAACGCTCTGAGAGGAAGTGAAGGAAGGACCTTCTAGAACATTCCTGGTTCAGCCGTGAGACAAGCGTAGATTTCTGCTTCATCATGTCGCCGTCGTCCTCCTGGAACCCCTCACCGTCACACAGACAAACCAAGAAAACTCTGGTCTGGTCTCAGAGTCACAGTCTCTGCCTGGACCAGTTCTTGTCCAGACCGACCGGCCGCTCTTCTGCTCGTCTACATACCGGGAAGAGTCTGAGAGTGGGTTACCATGACGACGCCAAACTGTGTCTCTCTCTGTGCTGGGAAAGTTTCTCACCTTTCCATTTTATTCATAAATTCAAGGCCTTTTCTAATTTTGTCGTTGAAAACATTTAATTGGAGCTACACAATGATGGGAAAAAAAAAGAAATTGTCATGAAAGAAAACCTCAGAGGTACACATGATGGAGGTCCAGTCGAATTAAAAATCACCTTTTTTTTCCTTGTTATACCATCAGACTCTCCTGGTATTATAATGACAGTAACCGTGGTTTCTGTTGACACCAGGTCTACTATTCCTTAAGATAAAAACCATACATGCAAGTTTGGCAGCAAATTCAGCCGGTGGCCAAGCAGTGATTTGGTAAAAGTGTTTGATTTTCTATCGTTGTTATTATCAAAAATACTATTACCACTATTATTATTACTATTCTTTTTTTTTTTTTTTTAAGTTATCTGTGCTTCTGTTTGGTGCAGTGTAATTCATGTGTTGTTCCTCTTTTCCAAGAGATTTCAGTTTCCAGGTGGATCGTCTGTGCTCTCGTTCTTGATCGTGGACCGCGCTTCTGGCTCGTCTTGACTGTGGACCTCGACTCTGGCTCGTCTTGACCGTGGACCACACCTCTGGCTCGTCTTGGCCGTGGACCTCGACTCTGGCTCGTCTTGGTCGTGGACCACGCCTCTGGCTCGTCTTGGCCGTGGACCACGACTCTGGCTCGTCTTGGCCGTGGACCACGACTCTGGCTCGTCTTGGTCGTGGACCTCACCTCTGGCTTGTCTTGCCCGTAGACCTCGACTCTGGCTCGTCTTGGCCGTGGACCTTGCCTCTGGCTCGTCTTGGCTGTGGACCTTGCCTCCACCCATCCCCCAGTCCTATTTGGACGAACACTATTCCAACATGTAGTAGAGTTCGATAAGCTCATTCCTCTTTAATAGTCCTGGTAAATCACCTTTCCATCCTGGGAGAGGATCTCTCCTTCATGAAGGCATCCCTGATGCTTCTTTTTTTTCCTGAATCAGGTTCTTTTTAGGAGTTTTCCTCACTGGGAAGGAGGGTCTAAGGACAGGGATAACTACTTTAGTTTGCTTAGTAATCAGCTATTGTTTATATTTTATGATTGACTTTCTGGTTGTGTACAATCACCAGTGTGAAGCCCAAAGAGACAATTGTTTTTGGGATGTTAGGCTATAAAATTGAATTGGTATTTGTAGTCAGGAGGTGGCAGTCGCATTTTTACATGCTGTTTGGACGTTTAAAAACGTCACAGTGACCAGATGATTTTTCTCTGGTGGTCACCTGGCACATTTTGAGGTCGTACGGTGGCAGTACAGTGACAGGCAGGAAGGATAGCATTACAGAATCAGGTGAAAGCTGGGCGGTGGCAGCTCTGACTGGACGATGTGTAGAGGGTAACCCAACAGGACAGTTGGAGACTGACTCCACTTTCAACCCAGATTTGATGCAAAATGCAAAAAAAAAAAAAGGAGCGGGCTGAGCTGGGGAGGTGTGGTCTGGGTCTATGATTGACAGTGAGGTCAGCTTGAGTCGTCACTCTGAGTCTTCAACATGGAGAGTGGTACAGAGTAAAGATTTTTCTCCTGAGGCAGACTGAAGAAGATCCATGTCCCAGTGGAAAAATGCTGCTAGCATCATAAGCTAATAAAGGCTAACGTATTGAGCTAACAATCCCGTCACTATAAATCAATCACCAGGACGGAGTTCTCTGAATTTAAATCCACTAAACCTCTGTTGTCTAACTTCCAAGTCCACTGGAAAGTTGAGCAAGCCAGTAGATTTTTGACAATACACCTATGAACCATGCTAAAGCTAACACGCTACCAACCGACTGTTACAGAATCTAAGATGGGCGGGGCTTTTATTGGAGCTGCAAACTTCTGAAATGACGTGGGACTTACACCAGCTGACCAATCACAAAATCCAACTGCAATATCTCATTTCAACCTGTAGGAGGCAGCACACAGACAATTGTAGAATATAATTTCAGGAAGTTTATTTTAAAGTGTCAATAATGAGGCAAGGACCAAGAGACAGAACTTTTAAAGCCCCCCAAAAAGTGGATTTAGTGTTTTGTTCTTCTTAAATGTCTCTTCAATGTCACTGGCCACCAACTCCCCAGTGGCCCGGGGGATACATGCATGACCACGCCAAAGATTTTCAAAAGAATCGGGCGGCGTCTACAAATCTTGAAGATTCTGCCGATTCCTCCCCATCAAATTTAAGTTTGTGGCCGTAGCAAAATCCGGACACTACTTACTGCTGAATGCAACAAATACTGTGACAACATCTGGTCATTCCACCTTAAGCATTCTTGAACAGACTCACCGAGAATCCGATTCCAATAAGAGCTGACCAAAAGATAAATGGTGGCCGTGTTGGGAAAGCGGCTAAAATTGTATTAAAATGCGATGATCATAAAAAGGCTGCATAAACCCATCGGTGGTTCTAAAAGACTGCCTTCATTTTCTGCATGTTAGCACGTCTGCATCCAACAGAAAACATGGATTTAATTAGCCTGGATGTGACTTTATACGGTCTGAATCGAGCTTATTCTCCCGTTCCTTTTTTGTTCTATTCTTTCTCCTTGGATGCTCTGTAAATGCGGCGGCGGCCAAACAGCAGCCGGTTTCAGAGAAGGGAGATCGTCCTTGGAGAAGATCGTTGGGAGACAGATAGAGCAAGGATGCCTCCACCCCCCGTTGTTTGTCCGGGATGCCAAGCTAACGCTCAACATGCCAGGCCCCATGCGGACGCCCAGGCCGGCCGGAAAAGACAGAGCTCTTGGAAGACTCGGCGCCGGTCGGAGCCAACTCCGTTTTCTTGCCAAGCGGAGCAACTGTGGGCAGCGTCTGCTAGTGCATCTCTCTCCTCTACCCCTCGGCACACGGCGGGCCTCGGGAGAAAGGATGCAACCATCAGGGGACCGCCGGTCCATCCGGGCCCAGATAGAGGACAGAGCTCACGCGGCGGCGAGTGGGAGGGTTTGGAGCCGAAAACAGCCTCATGTTTTGGTTGACTGCATCCCTGTTTACGTCTGCTTTACAGTAAACTAACCCCCCCAAAAGGAAGTGGTACGTCCAGCTGCCTGAACGGAAGAGATGAAGTCCCGTCAAAGCAGGACTATGGGAACGGCGTTCCAGGACGGAGGAGATGCCGGCTCCACCTGGGGTTTTCATTGACTGAAGGAGATGGATTGGACTTGGCTTCTGCCACATGCAGGTCAATACTGCAACCTTTAGGCTTCTGCTGACAGCAGCTAATGTGACGGATGCTGTGAGGCGCACGTCACACCTTACAAACCTTTAACAGGTTTAGATCTTGGACTTGTGTCCCTCCATCCTCACTTTATAGCTTTCTGTGTTTTAATCTGCAATGCTGGCTGATGAAGTGATAAAAAGCTGTCGACTATAAAATGTTTGTCTTTACAGGAAAGGCAAGAATCATTCCTACAAAATAAAGCACTGTTGTTTAACATCAGTTTTTTCAGGTATATTTTGTTCAACTTTCACTGAATTTTCGATTTGGACTCTGACGATGAAACTCTGACAGACGTATGATCAGAATTCATTTGACCTGAAGAACTCGAGGCTTATTTTAGCTTAAAATGTCTTTACCAAATATTTACAAGTGCCTGAAAATGATTAAAAATGGCAAAAACGGTATAAATCCATCTTTTTAAAGCCAACCCTTCCTCTAGGGTTATTGGTTACCGTAGCAACACAGAGTGAAGGACTCGATTTGCTAAAAGCTTTCTCCCTGCTAGCACTGACTTACTCTTTTATTATCACGTTCATTTACTTCATGCTGTCTCGCTGACTTCTGCTGAGGAACTTCCTGGTTTTGGTGTCACATTAGTCATTAAGTTACATTACCAGCTAAATCTAAACATTTGGTTTTATATCATATTTATCTACAAAAAAATACAGATGAGCAACTTCTCTGAAACTTTTTTTATGTCTTATTTCACTTTAAAGACATTACGATGTTCTTGTGGGATTTTCTTCTGATGATGGAGGACATATATGAAGAAAATCCAGATTAAAAGAGTCTTTTTGAGTATTTCTTTGTTTGAATCAATGTTAATCAGGAGAAGGTAAAAAAGATAGTTATGACAGACAACACTCAACACCCTTCTAATCTAAGCTTCTAGGAATGGGAAGGGGTGGTGTTGCTCAGAGGTGAATTCCTATTGAACTCCTGCCACTCTGAAGAAACTATGTCCTGGAAAACGACACAAGTTCTGAAAATTTTGGCTAACAGCAACATCATCATAATGAACCCTATATAACATTTGAGACATGCTTTCCTGAGACCCCCATCTCAAAAACATGTTCAAAAAGCTCCTTAAAACGCCTCTCTACATGACTGAATCCACGTTATCCTCACCTTTAGTACACTTGGGGCGGAAGAAGTGCTGATTTCAAAATGGCTGCCTCCATGAAACACTTTTGGCGGGAAAAAGTTAAGCAAATTTTCAAACTTTATGATGAGAAAAACTCCTCTATTGTTTTTCTTTTTAAATAACTATTTACTGTTTTGAAAGACAGCACATTTTGAAGATAAAAATGTAATTTATAATAAACTTATAGCATGTTGAATTTGAGACACTGGGGAAATATATATATATTTTTTTATCTTAGACTAACATTGTTATGAGAAAAAAAACTTATCAAATCACTCAAATTAATTCCATCGATATCTCTTAAAAATACGAATTTGCTAATGTTTTTGTGGATTTCATCGAAGGATTTAAAAAACATCTTAATTCCAAAACATTTGTATTTTCTGTCAATTGATGCTTTACAGGCTTAAAGATCACTGGATTCACAAAGATCAGAAGATGATTGACTTTAATACATAATCTCATAAAATTTGTTTTTTTATCAAGCCTTAGCATTTATTAGATAATGAACTATTAAAAAAAGTTTAATAAAAAAGGATTTCTCTGAATCTCAGTTTACCTGAGGAATTGTTGCATTTTTGTCACAATATATCATCACCTCCAGATGAAAACTAAAGATTTAAGTTTAAGAAAGAAAAGTACAAAAGTCGAAACTCCTTTTCGATAAACCTTAGAAAACAAATAATTGCATAAATGTGCGTCTGGAAAGCTTTGAACATTAATATTTTTAACATGGAGTGGACATTAGTTTTCCTGCTTCTCTGCTTTCTGATTCCAACACATTTTCATCCTGAAGTTGTGACCCGCTGACGTTCGATTAAGGACCCCTCCACGCCAACAACTGACATTTTGGATGTCCCCAACTGATCGATTTTTGACGTGCTGGCTGATCATAAAATCAAAGGTCTGTAACCCTCGAGACGATGTACCGGATGCGGTACTGGTACCCTAACCCATCACCGGACACAGTACCAGTCGTGGTACCAGATGCGATACTTGGAGCAGACTGGTCCTCGAGACGCGTCCAGTACCGGTACCCTAACCCATCACCGGACACTGTACCAGATGCTGTACAGGATGCGGTACCAAATGTGGACTGGTCCTTGGGATGCGTTCAGTACTTGTACCCCATCCCAGTGACCTAGCCCTAACCCAGCACTGGACGCTGTACTAGAACTGTACCAGACACGGACTAGTCCTCAGACGCGTCCAGTACTGGGTACTGGTAACCTAACCCAGCACCAGACGTGGTAACAAACGGGACTGGTCCTCGGGACGCGTCCAGTACTTGGTTCTGGTAACCTAACCCAGCACCAGACGTGGTAACAAACGGGACTGGTCCTCGGGATGCGTCCAGTACCAATAACCTAACCCAGCACCAGACGTGGTAACAAACAGGACTGGTCCTCGGGATGCGTCCAGTACCAATAACATAACCCAGCACCAGACGTGGTAACAAACAGGACTGGTCCTCGGGACGCGTCCAGTACCAATAACCTAACCCAGCACTGGACGCTGTACCAGACGTGAACCAAACCGGTAGGGGGTCAGAAAACTGTACTGGGTTGGGGTACATATTGGTCGTGGTTCGTGACCTGGAGGTCGGGGACCCTTGATTTATTGGGAACAGGTAGCGGGTCAAAAAACGACAAGTTGGGGACCCCCAATGTGTAAAAACGTGATGGGAGGGATCCTTAACCAGACGTGAGGAGTTGGTAGTAAATGTGCTGCTGAGTGAGGTCGTTTCTGAAAGTTCTGGTGCCGCTGTGAGCATCCTGCGGAGCGTCCATCCGACCGGTCACTCGTGGCAGGAGAAGCAGGTGGAAGAGGAGGTGCAGCTTGGGCTCCTGCGACTGAAGAAGCCTCTTTTTGAATGATAATCCGACCGCATCATGTTTCACCCGCATTCATTTCCAGAGTATCATCTGTCATTGATCGTCCGCTCTTTATAAACAAAGATGATATATAGGCCCGGTAATAGCAGTGTTAAATTGCACAGTCTGAAAATAAAGCAGATCAATGGAAAAAGCAAAAATAATAATTGAGCACAATTCCTTCAATTTGTTGGAGGAAAGTGAGGCTGCGGTTGAGGTGAAGTGCAGCCGACAGGCCGGAGCGTTCGCTACAGGCTTCCAGGATTTCCACCTTTTACATCACTCTGCCTCCATGCTATCAATGCAATCCAGCGCAGGAAGTTTGCAGAGTTCAACCAGTTGACTGGAAAGTACTGATACTGCAGTAATGTGGGATCACTTTGCAGCTGTTGATGAAACCCTCACATCATCAAGTTCCCGGAGTTAGAGGACCGGAATTAACATGAGGGATGCGGCGCCGTTCCTCCGCCGCGCCTAAACACGTACTAACCAGGTGTGTATGAATGCTGCGAAGAATGAAGTGCCCCCTCCCCGCCGCCATCAGCGCCGTTCAACCAAATGCTGCCACTCTCATTTGGGGCATTTGTTTGCCTGTGTGAAAAATAATGGCTGCAGGAGCAGGTGGAATATTGCTTCGGCGGCGAACCCATATGGATCCGGGAAGCCGCCTGCCAAGTCCAAACTCCACTTTTACAGGCACATCTGGAGCAGAATCTCCATATTAATTGCAAGTTGATGTGTTTACACACAACCAGGATTAATCCCTGAAAGAAGTAGCTTGACCCGGGTCATACCACCGGCGGGGGGGGCTGTCTTTATGGGAGGGGGAAAGAACGGAGCCAAATCCACACGTATACATCCCATCTGAGGGCTAAGAGGAGCAGCGGTTCATGCAGGGACTGTCTGTGCTGTGATCACATCAGCTTTGTTTAACACACCTGCATTTTTATTGTTTGTTCTGGATGTTTGGTCGCAGCAGGCAGCGGGTCCGGGGGGGTTTAAAGGATTTTAGCTCCCCAGAGCTGAACACAGCCTCCAACATGGCAGACGCAGCATCCAGAACAAACATGTGCTCACCTCCTCGGTCCTGTAATCAGCTGGTTTTGTCACTTTAAAGACCCTCAAACCAGCTGGCTCCACCAGAAAAACAAAAAAAGAAAATAAACCGCTTTCCCACCAAATTATGTTCAACAAAAGCAGAAATACTGACAGTAGAACAGGACTAAAAGGAAAAAGTATTTGTTATTCTCTAACAAAAATGTATTTTTGCTAAAACAAGAAAAGATGAAACTACAACAAGCTGCTTTGAGATCTGAGACGGATGAAAAGATAAACATTCAGTGTAATTTCAAATGCAAAAAGCCTCAGAAAAGACAGGAAACCTTTAGTGTGCTTTAATGATCTCATCAGTTATTCCTTAAAGGTTTTCAAACAGAAAACCGCTGGCTGTGAAACCAGAACCCAAACGGAAACCAAGCCCAACACGGAGCTCAGCGAGTGGAATAGAAGTATAATTCTATCTGGGTCCTCTTCGCACGTTCAAACACAAAGAACCCCAAGAGTGCTCTATGTGTTGTTGATTTAATGAGCCTCAAAATGGAAAGATCCAGCAAAGCGTTTATTATTACGACCCGAGCCGGCGGAACCGGAGCTTCAGCCAGACTGTTTGTTGGAAGCAGCGTCTGGCATCACAATTTAAAGAAAGTTTTTCTAATGTTTGGAGCTGGAACGTGTTCACATTTTGTGTGTCTCTGCATTAAGAAAATATCATTTTCTTGGCAGGTGATGCCTGTATGCCACGCCCACTTCATGAAGTGACGTCCACTTGTCTTTGGATTCTTCATTAGACCAAATCCAGTCCAAAGCGTGTTTTTGGACCTTTATTTTGGTGAGGCAGCCACAGAAAGCCCCCAAGTCTGAACGATCTTTTATTTTGAAAATCCTGACCAGATGATAGTCAGGTTGCATATCTCTGCACTGGTTCCTGTTTTCTTCTTATTATAATGGTATTAAGATATTTAAATATTTACATGTTCTATATTTGATGTATGTTCAGTACAGACTGCTGTAGTTACCCAAGAGCTGCAGTCATGTGTTTTATTATGCATTTAATAACAAAAATATATTATTGTAGACCAGGGAGAGCCAACTCCAGGCCTCGAGGGCCGCTGTGTCTGCAGGATCTCTAGATCCAAGTCTTCCTCAGGACCGATCACCTGGTTCAGGTGAGTCCAGTGTGAGGTTAGACCTGCTAACCTCTGCGTGTTCATTAAGGAGGAAGAAAGTATCAAAAGACCCAATTGGAAGTCAATGTACTAAAAGTTGGATCAGGTTTGTACAGAGATACAGAGATCTCCGGATCTCGATTCATGCAAAGACAAAGACTTTTAAAATAAGGTTCACTTATATATGTTAAGGCGGGCTTTATTTGTTTGGTCAGGAAAGAAGGAAGCCCCAAAGACCTGAACACCTTATATGGTCATCTTCACCAAATCTAAAGCGGGAGTGGTCCATGTCTCTGGTCCTGCTCCCCCAACAAGGTCATTCATGGCTTCGTTTGTCAGAGGAAAAGTACTGATTAGGTTCGGTGACGTACCACCTAACTGGCTTCAACCGGTCCTCAGCTCCATGTGGACTGATGTAACAATGCCTTCATCAATGTGCTAATAACAAAATCTAAAGCTGTAGTACAGCATAAAAGTATAAAAGAGACCAGAACATGCCGGAGCAGGTGTGATGGGAACTATGAGGCCTGGAGTTGTCACTTAAATATCGGTATCTCCAAATATCAGATATCGGCCCCGTTGTTGGGGAAATATCGGTTATCGTATCAGGCAAAAAAAATGATATCCCGACATGTGACGGTCATTCTTCGGCTAAGACTGTAAGACAATGTGGGTTTTTAGCCTCATTCTGTGGACGTTCCCTGAAGATTATTATGAGACTTCTAGATGAATAACATCTTTTTTTTGTATTGTTACTGTCCAAATATTGTTTGTTTGTTTCACCAAGAATGACTTTGAAAGTCTCTATTTGTCATATCTGTTCTCTTCACCTCCTCTTTGGATCACAATAGAACTCAATCGCACAAGGAGCCAAAATCTAAAACACACCTGAGGTCGCGGCTGAACAGGATAAACATCAATTAAACACTCTAAAACTACATTTTTAAAACTTAAAAACTGTAAGTTTTTAACATAATTATAAACTAGATATATAAAAAGAATCAAGAATCTTTATTATCATTTATGCAGAGCCAAATTAAATTTCTGCCAGCAGCTCTTTGCTAAAATTTTAGAAAGAATAAGATAAAAATAATATATACAAGGTGCATTACAGTTAAAAGTAGGGATGTCCCGATCAGGTTTTTTGGGGCCCGATCCGATTCCGAGTCATTTGATTTTGTGTATCTGCCGATACCGAGTCCCGATC
>NC_050519.1:860474-874946 GCF_002922805.2 Oryzias melastigma
CACGGTGCTAGCATGTAGCAGTTAGCAGCTGCTGTTTAGCCATCTGTCTGCAGCATGAAGAGCTTCACATTAAAAAGAAAAAAAAACTCATTTTCTGTTGGAATACCTTCAGAGGTTGTTGTTTGAGTTATGACAAACCAATAGAGACGCTTGCTGTCAGTTTAAAGCGTTTTTAAAAGAGTTATTAAGTCCCGGAAGTTAGCTTTCTAGCTAGCTTTGTTTACAAGTTAGCCTTCTGCTTGAGCTGCTGCTGTTTTCTGCTGCGTTTTCTGGTGATGACATTTTGTGATCTTTTCATGCATGCAGATTTGTAGTGGGGTATTTATCCAGAATGATAAGATGAAATATAAAGCTCTGGTCATAATGAGAATTAATTAAATATCCGATCCTGATCGGACAAAGGAGTCAGATTCCGATCGAGTCCCAAACCACGTGATCGGCCCCGATTTCCAATCACCTGATCGGATCGGGACATCCCTAGTTAAAAGGCACGGTGAAAGAGAAGTGGACATTGCACAACAGCTAAAATTAACGTTAACATTACCTGTGGTAACGCTAGTGTGAATGCTGTAAGCTGAATTTGGCCTCTGAAGATGCTAGTGCTGATTACTAAAAATGCTGAAGCTGATAGCCAGCTAAAGTGTTAGCTAAATGCCAAATTAGCCTGAAAAAAATAAAACAAGGTTAACCAGAACCGCTAGTATGTAGCTGAAAAAACAGCTTAACTGTGAAATAGCAAAAAAACTGAAAAAATTAGCCAAAACAGCTACCATGTTGCTGAAATATTCAAGAGAATCTGGCTACAGAGAAAAACATGGCGCCCGAAAAGGAATAGTCGAAAGTTCCTCCCCCTGCCGGAGCCGGCCGCAACAAGAATACCGTTTTAAGGTTTCGACCTTTTTTGATGTCTTTTATTCTCTGTGACACTCTGTCACAGAGAATAAAACGGCATTTCGCGACTCTGATCAGCTGATTCACAGATAAAAAAAACGTTAGTTTATTCTCATTCAAAGGCGTGAAAGCTGATAGTTCTGAAAAGGTTTTAAAATATCATTTTAAAAGGTTACTAAGTTTAGGAAATTTCCACTTAAGCAACCGGCTAAAATTACGATTTCCGTTTCCGGCTATTGATTAATTCCGACGCCATCTTGCGTGTGACCAGACACCCCTCAAAATATGAGCTAAACTCCAAAATAGCCTGAAACATCGCATTAAATGCCAAAATAGTCCAAAAAACTAGCAGGATGCCAATTTTTTAAAACTTTAAAACCCTAACTTTTTAATACAATTCTGAATAATAAAATGCAGGAATATTATTCCAGAATAAATCAACTTAAACCTTAAATAACTTTCAGTATTTTACTCTCCATAAAAATATATTTTGTCAAAATAATACAAGTTAGAAATGAGCTCAAAATAACATCGGGTCATTAATAACAATAAAACGATCTGGAGGGCCGGATCCGGCCCCCGGGCCTCGACTTTGACACACTAGAACATCACAGCTCTGTTTAAAGAGCTTCCAGTTCTGATGTAGCATCAGGCGACACCTGAGCCGCCATCCCTCCTCCTCCTCCTCCGATAGGCGGCTGTCTCTCAGGGTTTGCCGTAGCGCGACCTCCTAATGAGAGATTTACTGTATGGAGATAATTACAGAGGAAGGCAACATCTTGCGCAGGTCTAATGAGTAAGATAAGAGCACTTCAGCGGATGTTCAAGCGGCGCCCTCCTCCCGGCGACCTGTCGCCGCCGCGGGGTTCGAGTGGCTGCAGACAATTGGTAATAAAAACGGCGAGGCCGAGGCCCGCCGCTCGTCAGCAGCACGTCGACACCAGCGCCCGGCTCGGGGATGACAAATGGAAGCAGAAAGGACACAAACAAAGCGCTCGGCTCCCAGATTTCTGCCATTTTCTAAATCAGCCACCTGGGCGAGCGAGGAGGAAATGAGTGAACGGAATCTGAATGGTGTGCTCTTGTTTATTGCTTTAGAGAGTTTGCTGGCGAGGAGGCAGCCATCGTGTGATGATGAGAGTGGCCCCTCTGGAGACGGGAGCTCACACTGGTAGAGGAGCTAATACAGACTTTCATTAGGATGCACACTTCAACACACTGTCATAGTATTTACAGTCTCACACTGGGGAAACAAATAAACTGTGTGATTAACAAGTTTTCCTGATGCCTGGTGCTTCTCTGTGCGCGCATTGGAGTGCCACCTCGCAGACTTAATGATTCTTAATGGTTTCTTAATGACTTCTTAATGACTTCATCAGGAAGATCCTGCAACAGCACATTCTGACAAGCGGGAGCCTCCCCTCGAGACCCGGGATCACGCCGCAGCAGCAGCCCTCTTCCCCGGTTCTGCTCAGACAACACACACTTTAAATCTGCTTATCTGAGACTGCATCTCCGACTGGGGGGGTGACACCAGCTCTTGATCCACGCTTAACCGCGGGGACGGCTGACGTGATGGGATGTGAAAGCGGGCGAGCTGATGTGTGGAGACGCACTAAAAGGCGAATGGGGATGTCCACGCCGTCTGTGGGCGAGCGCAGTCGCATCACGCTCCTCTCAGAACATCGGACTGACGGCTCGCGTTGTGTAACCAGAATTTAGCGGCGCCGTGTGAGGCTGTCTAGGAAACCCGTTCGGTGGCCGCGGAGTCAAACGAAGCTTTTAACCACGGGGAGTTTTCTGGGTCACCTAAATGTCTTCCTCTCCACTTATTCCACCACATTATGATCAAGCCTCCAAATTAAAGGCTCCATTTATCCAAACGAAGGAGCATTCAAAGATTTGTTTCCTTTCAATTACCGGTCACTTTGATAGAAGCAAAGTCAATCATTTGGAATATCCACGTTCTGAGGGAAAAAGCTGCAGATCCTCCAACTGATGCACAATATTTTAGAGCCAACTACCCGGAAACGCACACAAACAACTGCTTAACAAATTGTATTAGCAAAGAAGCGTGACTGCATGGCAAATTACACCTGTTCTGATGGATGTCCTCTTTGGGGGGGTGGAGGCAGGCTGAGGGGCCGTGGAGAGAGGACGCGCCTTCAGCCAAACACTCATAAAATGATGCATCGCCGGCCATGTGTCGCCTCCTGGCACAGGCGGCTGGGAGGGGTGCGGCGTCCAGATACTGATGGCCAAAACACAGACGCGCGCTCCACTTAATCCCTGGCAGCGGCAGGAAAACGTGGCTCAAATGTCACTTTTCCATGTCGACGGCTAATGCATACGAGCAGCTTTAACCCCGAGAGCTGACTGTGGTTCTGTGTGCGATGGTCACGCTGCTGAAACGTTCCGGTCATGTTTGCTCGATCATTATCATGGAGACCAGAAGGCATTTCTTCTTCACTGGATTTCATTTCATCCCGATCAGGTGACAGTATGAAGTCAAAATAACGAACCGAAATGCCAATACGGATGGAGAACCGTCTCTGATGTGAAGGTGGGAGGAGTTTCATGCCTTCATGTCAAAGGAGAATCTAGAGACCACGCCCACATCCTCACTGCAACAACATTAAACAAACTGATGAGGTTTCACCGTCTGGTTAGAGACCCCTACTGCTCTAATGCTGGTGGATCACGGCGGACGAGTACAGACGGACCAGAGACAATGGTTTCTGGGTCCAAATGAAGTCAGTTCTGCCGCCATGTTGGAGTCAGATGATGTCAGTAAGCAGTGATTGGTCAGAGTCCGACTGAGTCATCATATCAATTGACACTTTGACGTTTGGTTAAGGATTCCTTTGAGTCACTTTTTGGCGTTTCGGGTTTCCAAACTCCGTGTTCTTTGACGTGCTGACAGTTCCCATTATATTAGGGTTCCAGGTGTTTTGGCGGACGCGTCCGGTACCCTAACCCTGACCCGTTACGCTAACCCTAACCACGACCACTAGCGGACGCACTGTTGAAGTACTGTCTGGTACCATGTGGTTAAGGTTCATGGTTCTGGTTCAGGTCCAGTACAAGGTATAGGGTACCTTGTCAGGGGGGACGGCTAACGTGATGGGATGAGTACCGGTACCCTAAACCGGTACCCAAAACCAAAACCCTGACAAGGACGCAATGTTCCGGTACCGACCGGTATCACATGGTTTCAGTTCATGGTTCTGGTTCACGTGCAGCACAAGGTTAAGGTTAGGATACCTTGTCAGGGTACCGGTATCCTAAACCCTGACAAGGACGCACTGTTCCGGTACTGTCCGGTACTACGTGGGATCGGTTAACGGTTTCGGTTCACGGCCAGTACAAGTTTGAGGTTTGTGTACCTGGTCACAGGTTCCGGTTCAAGGTTCCGGTTCAGATCTAGTACCAGGTTAAGGTTAGGGTTTAGGATACCAGTACCGGTACCCTATGCCTGACCCTGTCTGGTACCAAGTGTTTCCTGTTCATGTCCCGTTCCAGGTTAAGGTTAGGGTATCTGTGCAGTCTGAGTCCCGGTACCGGTTTGTGGCCCAGAGGATGAGGAGCCCTAGAGCACTATCGACGGGTGATTTTCAACGGAGCAAAAGAATTTACATGATTTTAAATATGTTGAATCAAGGCGGCGTATGCGTCATGTGTCTCTGGGTGAAGTCTCACATGTCCCAGGAATGAGAGGACCAAAGACCAAGTGTCCAGTGTGATTATTCTTTTAAGAATATTTTGTTCTATTATTCCTGATTTTTCAGTCATTTTCAATCATGTTTTTAGAATCATTTTTTAGTTTTCATTTTCCATTTTGTTGCATAAACCAGAGATGAAAATAAAATACAACTACTCTAAAAAATGTCATCTATTTTTACAACAAATACTTTTTATTGGGTTTGTTTTGTCAGGTAAAAATTACAGACAGAAGTGATGGTGTAACTTTTTATAGCGAAAGTGTTTTTAAGATTAATCGGAACAGTTAACACATCAAAAAACGGCGAGTTGGGGACGCCCAAAACGCCAAAAAGTGATGCGAAGGATCTTTAACCAAACGTCAATTTGTGAATGTGCTCTTTCAAAAATGTTGAATTTAGGATGTGGGGCCAGCAGGCTCCACCTACTTTTATTGGGGCCTCTGATTGGTCAGCTTATAATTTGAATAAATTGAACTAGAGAAAAAAGAGGATTATCAAGATTTTAGAAAGGTTTCAAAGCAAGAATGGTTATTCTGACCAATAGAACAGCTGTTTATCCTTCTATTGAAGTCTATGGGATTTTGGGCACTTCCTGTTTGGAACACCAGGGGGGCGGAGTCACTCCTTCCAGTTCTCAGATTGGCTGAAACAGGCGTCCAAAGGTGCGAAGATCAAATGACAACAGATTTTTGGGAGTTATCGGTGCAAAATTCATGATGTATTTGACTTAGAATCAATAATTTGTAGTTTACAGTTTGATTAAAGGCCACAATTCTGTTAAAAAAGTTTGCTAAATGAAATGAAGTAATCACATTACATTTTGTGACAGAAGCAGCTTTCATGCTAGAACTACATTTTCGTAGGTTTTGAATCTGTGCTGTTGCCATGACAACATTTTTGCAATACGCAGGGTCACGATTAGAGCAAAAAAAAAAGAAAGTGGGCTTGTTTTGGTGTGTATTTCAATAAAAATATGATTAAAAAATGAGTTTTCTTTAGAGGAAGCTGAACGCCGCTGGGATTTACTCCTTGTTTTAATTTTGCAAAGGGATTACTCTTTTCTTTATCATCCCTTTGTGCACGCATTCCATTTCCAAATGTATTTCCACTTCACCTGAAGGAAAACAAAATGTTGCATTGTGGGAAGGAATGCATAACGACAGCAGGTCAAATTGTGAGTGAGTGGCGCCGCTCTCCTTGAAGAAAGTGATTACTGAAACACAGAGCTGACAATCAGCGGCGAGATAATCCCGTTTCTCTCACGGAGCTCAGATTGTATTATGTCACCACGCATCGCACATATGCTATCAAAGACCGGATTCCACATGGAAACTCGGAAGAAAAGACGTGAAATGTAGAAGGAAACATAAAGCGGCGGCGTTGGCATGAAGGCGTGTCACTTTGTCAAACTTGAGAGCGAGCTGGACGGTCTGGGAGGGAGGTGGGAGCAGAGCAGCGTCTCCTCCAGGAGGAGCAGATGGCTCAGCCTAAATGTGGAGATTTGTTTTAGATCTGCGTGCCATGGTGCGGCGCGGTGGATGTGGGCTCTCTTCCTTCTCCTCGTCTTCAAATGTTATCTTACAGGAGAACACGCAGCGTTTAAGCTAATGAGGAGTGGGCGGCGCTTTGTTTCCCTCTTTCTTCTTCCCCTCTCTCCCACCAACACATGCTCCTGCTCTCCATTCTCCCTCAAACCCACGCTCGGAGCGGGAACCTATACGCCACACAATTATGCAACACAATTGGGGGTTGCTGCTCGCAGAATGGGTGGCTGTCCAAAAGATAAAGCTGACTTAACAGTTCCCACCAGCTACTGCAAAAAAAAGAAAGCTGGAAGCGTGTAATGTTGACGGAGCTGCAGAGGATGTCAGGTCACTGCAGGGGAGTTTCCAGAGAGAACGCTAACCACGCTTAGATAACGAGTTTCTGTGGTGGGATGACGGGTTTGGGTCAAGCAGGAAGGAGGTGCGCGGTTCGAAAACTCATCAACTAGATTTTAGTGATGATTTTGTAGGAAAACACTCCAGAAAGATCCCTCAAGTCCCAAGTCGACCATCTTTTTATCCAAAAGCACTTCAGGTCGTCTTTTCATTATGATGTTGTTATTATCCAAACTGACATAGTTTCTGCAGAGCGGCAGGAATTCATGAGAAGAGCTCCTCCAACGTAACATTATCTCGGCACGAAAAATGGAGAGCAAAAACCAAAGATGTTCATGGATGTCGAGGCATCAGAATGGGGCGGAGCAGAGAGCTTGTGGCCCCGCCCAGCTATAATCACAAATGCGATCGTCTGCTCCTGAGTCACTTTGAATAAAAATACTTAGAAATACAATTTTGAACATTATTATTCTTCTATGTGTTCTGAATCGTTAGAAAAATACCACAAAAAAATGTTGGAAACACGATTTTGATTCCAATTTTTTTTTTTTTTTTACACAAAAAACAACATGTTTTGTTAAATCCCTGATTTAATAAATAACATTTTTTACTAGAGTGATCCTCCTGCTCCTTTACGTACGTTTTACAGCAAGTAGAAACTTAATCACAATTTCAGCAATCAAAGCATCAGGAAATTCCTGTTTGTACTTTAGTATTAATACATTTTACAGTTTATATATATATAAAACGGTTTGTGCAATTTAAGCATTTTTTTTTCAGCCCCATTGATAAAAAATGGAAAATTCGTTAAATCCTTCAAAAACTTTGTGCACTTTTGAAGCTTAAAGAATGCTGTTGTCATAACGTTCAGAATCTTCAGGACTTCCTGCTTGTACTTTTGGTATTCATATATTTTATTTAAATTCATTTTTTTTTTTACAATTAATGCGATTTTTTTAGCTCAGTTGAAATGAAACAACGTTCAAATATTTTGTGTGCACTAATACAATATAGGAATCAAAATGTTCAGCTCATTCAGGACGTTATTGCCTGTAGTTTTGGTGATGATTTATTTTACGTTTTTTTAGATTTTGAGCAAATGTTTGCGATTTTTCATCCCCATTGAAAATGAATGGAACATTTTTCAAATTCTTCTAAAAGTTTTGCAATCTCTTTTTCAAAATGTTGAGCACGTTCATGACATTCATGCTTCTGCTTTTGGTTTTCATACGCAATTTAAATTTTACGCAATTTATACAAGTTTACAAGAAATTCTTTCTGCAACTTTAAGCTCTTTAGCAACTTTAGCATTTTCAGTGACCACATTCATCAAAAGCATTCACACTAGCATCATTAAGAGTGATGAAACTTCTAGTTTGTGGGTATAAATCGATTAAAAAAGTACTTTTGGAACTTCAGGAATAGACAATCTTATAATAATAATAAACTTTACTTGTAAAGAACTTAAATCAAAGTGATGTTCAATGACAGAACCAAAACATATAAAGAATTAGATTAACAAAATGGGTTAAAAATGAATGAGAAAATGTTTTTATAGTTACATTGTTAAAACATAAGAGAAAACATTGAAATGTGGTTTGATAAAGACAGAGGGAATCTCTTCACTGTGTCTTAAAAGTCGAGTTAAAGTGGGTTTTAGAAGAGGACTTAGACAGCGATGAAGTCTGTAAGTATTGTTCTCCATGAATCTCAGACTGAAACCAGACGAGCAGATAAAGAGAAGCCGAATGTGCTGAGAATATCAAACCTCTGCAGCTGATTCTGCAAAGATCAACGCTGCACAAAATGTGCATCAGAACTGGCAACAAATGTGCATCAGACCTGGCAACCGTGGACAGGAACCACTTCCATGTCTGTCATTGAAGAAGCCCATTCTAACTCGTACATTCATATTCCACCGACGGTGATTGGCATCGGGCTCCTTCTGCACCAACATGCAGCGTCTGAATCTCCTGGAACATCTGCCGTGGGCTCCTTCAGCTCCAAAGACGTCCTGCAACTTTTGCAGCTGAGAAATGAAAGGAGCAGCAGCAAAAACAAGCGTTCAAACCCAGACGGGGAGATCAAACGAGCGGCACAATGCCCGTCAGAAAGCCCTGATTCAGACTGACCGTGAACACGTCCAATCTGCCGACAGGCCCTCCACTTCAAAGCTCCGACGAGCCACAGGTTAGTGGACGTGAACGCTTCCTGATTGCATCATGTGTCCGAGCGTCGGGTACCAAAACACCAATCATTTATTTCCTGACAAGCGAACCTTTTCCAACGTCTTAGTTTGACGGAGCAATTAAGGGATGATGCTTTTTTAATTTGGATTCATCTCCTCCAATATGTCAGACGTCTCTGTAAAGATCGTCACGTGCGCTGGAAACGAGAACCGCGTCGTCTGCAAAGACGGCCGCTCTGCCGGCCGGCTGAGAGTCCGGCCGTCTTTGCTCAGACAAACATGCAAACTTTAACATTTTAGTAAATGAAAAAATGCAGATAAAACAAACGGACTACAAGACAAATCTGCTGGAACTACAAGTCCCAGTCAGACGTCATCGCTGATAAAAACTGTAGTTTATGGAGAGAAAATGGACTCACCTTGAACTGTGTGTAACTCTTGATTTGTAACTCATATAATGTATTTTGTGAATAAAATAACTTGAAATTACAACAGCTTGAATCTACACACAAAACTTTAAAACGTACACACAAAACTTTAAAACGTACACACAAAACTTTAAAACGTACACACAAAACTTTAAAACGTACACACAAAACTTTAAAAAGTAAACACAAAACTTTAAAAAGTACACCCAAATCTGAGGTGAGACTCTTCTCACGTCTCCAACCTTCTTCTATTAGTGATGCGTTTAAATGCTGCTAGAACGCTGGGTCATCAGAGCTTTCTTATCGGCTGCTTTGAACTTAGTATTTTGGAATGAAATTTGACATTTTAAGGCACAACTTTTTGACTTGTGGGCCACAGAGGATTCTCAGGTTTGACCGAAGGTCCAGAACACGAGAAAATACATGAAGTGTTATTAATCCGCCAAAGAAGAGACAGAAATGACTTCAAATCTGGACAAACTGGATGAAAATGTCTTCATTTTGATTGAAAATATATATATAAGAGAACATTTTTTAATTTCTAAAACTGTGGCTTTTGTTCTAATTGTATCAATGAGTTGATGTCCATCAGAGAAAAACAAATTAGAGAAATGCTGTGAAATGATCAGAAAAATAGAAATACATAAATACAGTAGTAAAATCGATGAATTGACTTGAATATATTTAACCCTGACATATCAATTATAAATTCATAAAAATATGAATTGATTTAGCACATGAAGCTAAAGTGTGGTAGCTTCACGCTAACGTTTAACTGAATTTCTCATAGGACGGCTAATGCTAACGCTCGGTCGACCTGAACATACATTGCTGACTGAATGAACATCTTTATAAACTCAAATGCATGAATTTTACGAACTGTTTTATGAAAATATTTTTTCAAGTAACTATTTGGGGTCTAAAACATCATTTTTCTTCTTCTTCTGGCATAAGGCGTACTTCTATAGCGCGATCACCACCTAATCATAATATTTTTATATACAACTATATTTATAAAGATCGCAAATCCGTGATCTTGGTCGACGTGAATATTCATACTCAAATTTTCATAAGCAGATCGCGAGTCTCCGAGTATTGGGATACTCGTTGAAGCCCCAGCAAAGGCGCTGCAGGGAAAGCGAGGGAGCGACGAGAATAGAGAAACTTTAGTGTTGAAGGTTTTAAAAAAGAATATTTAGACTTTTTATTTTAACTTTGGGGCATATCTGCTTAAGGAAATGAAAACATGTCAAGATTCTCCAGATATTATTCACAATCTAAGTTGAAAGATAAGAAAACTCTGAAGGCCCAGCATTCGAGCAGCATTTGAACGCATCATCTACGCACAGAGACCTGAGAAGAGTCTCACATCAGGTTTGTGTGTAATTTGTAAATATTTTTCTGTTTAGTTTTAAGCTGCTGTAATGTGAAGTTGTGCATGAGTTAAATGTATTTTTTTTTATTTTGTAATTTTTGTACTTATGCACATAATGTGCTACAAATCAAGAATTACCCACAAATCAGGTTGAGTCTATTTTCTCTACGAACATTAAACTGCAGTTTCTCTCAAACTTTAGCCAAAAACTGGATTTGTGGAGCAGAAAGAAGCAGTTTTAATGCCTGAAGTGACATCAAGAGCAACAGAGAAAAGCCCAGACTGAAGTTAGAAAACCTCCGATCAGAACCGCTCCCGGAATAGCAGCAGATTTCAGCTCCAAGCAGCCGAACTCTAAAGAAAGGAGGACTTCAGAGCCGCCCCGCACTTTCTTTCTGAAGATAAATTAAATCATTTTCAATCCAATAAAGACAAACAGCTTAACCTCCGTCTAATTCTTCTTCTCATAACGACTCCAAAACTGTGATAAATCTTTATGAGGAGCCCACTCACCATAATTTAACCAGGCATGAAAATAAGAAACACAAATGACAGGAGGTGCAGCAGCTCAATGCGCCGCGCTGACAGGCGTGCGTTCGCCGCCGCCAGCATCAACCGTGTTGTTCTTCAAATGAAAATGAATGACAAAAGTCAAATATTTCCAGAGAAAACCTTTGTGTTCATCTGAAAGGATTACACTAACAACAAGCCAAGAGTTGAGACTGAATAATACCTTTTTAAATGTCGGTGTGTGACGGCGTTCAGGTCGCATTGGCTTCACGGGAGAGCTTAGCATGATCAAAGTTCAGGCCTGATCTGCAGCTAAACGCTCCTCAGACGGAGGATGAAGCTGCCGGGGCTTTTCTTCTTCTTCAGCCCACCATTACCAAAGATCACTGCGTTTTAATGCAGCTAATAATTCAGTCTAATGGTGTTTAATGAGGCGGCTCTGGAGAGACTGAAGCTAGAACATCCACTTTTAACACAAAGCTGCCGATATGGAAACATTTCCAGTCAACAGGTCGGATTCTTCCATAAAAAGGATTTTCAGAGGATTTAAATGTAGTTAAAAAAATCTGTTTATTGGTAACATTCCTATAATAACTTTAGTTTTGCTACTTCTTTCATTTTTAACTTTTCTTTTTTGTGAACTTAAACCTCAACAAAACTTCAGTCCAACAGATTCTTTGAATAATTTAACGTTTTCTGCTCTTTTGATCAGTTTTGCTCGTGGAGACTCAACATCACACATCCAGTTGGTGATGATTGTTCCTCTGACATCAACATCATTCCTATTGTTCCACAAGGGTCAGTTTTAGGCCCAAAACTGCTCAATTAATTAACGACTTTTGTTCTGTATCTCAAGCAATGAACATAGTTTTATATGCAGATGACAAAATGTGAAAATTCAAAAGAGCTGTTGGATTTAGCTACTAAAGAAATCGAAAAATTATAAATTCTAACTTTTAGAAATATTTTGGCGTTAAATCTAGATAAAACCAAACTTGTGAGCTCACGACTGAGGAGCTCTCTAGCTCGATACAGCGAGGCTTTGCTACATATGAATTCTCTTGTTTATACGATGTTTTGTTGTTGTCCCAAAGGGAGTAAACTAGATTTAAGTTAGTAAAGAGAAGGATTAAATATGTTTCCTTTTAACTTCTCCCCACTCCCTTTTTGAACACCATATTCTGTTTTGGTTGTTATTTTATTTGTGAGTGTTTCCAATGTTCAAAATAGTGTTTAAAATAAACCAAAAGTTTCATCTTTTTTTTAATTAACCCTTTTGAGCCGTAAAAACTATTTTTTTTAAATGAGAAAACAGTAAAAGTGTTTTCATTTGCATTTGTTTTGCTTCGCTAACGTAGCATTTAGATGGTATTTTAGCTTCATGATCCTTCTGAGTTCAGCTAAGGTAACCTCTGGAAGATGTTTGTGTCTTCAGTTATGGTTTCACATCTAGTATTTGTGAAGGAAACTCAGATTTGGTGCCAAGTCTCAGTCAGTCTGTGGACAGTTCCAGTAGAGGCGCTGTCCTTGGTCCTGAACTTGGACGCTTCCGTTGATGTTTCAAAGTTTAGTTGGAAGTTTTTCCGTTTTCCGACTGCTGGTTTTTGCAGCGGGAGGATTCTCTCCTTTCCAGCCTCGCTCAGGTCCAACCTGAACAGTAACATCAGAACATGAAGGACAAAAATCTCCGGCTGCAGCGACAGCATCCCCACAGAGGATGTTTGGAACAATTTAATCAAGCCCAGGAGTGCCGGAGCTTTCAGCGCGGTAGAGTTGGCCGAGTGAAGATAATACCACTGAAATTAACTCAAGAAAACCAATAACTGCAGTTTCATTCTGTTTCCAGGAGAGCATGAAAACAACTTTTAAAAGCTTTCCCGCTCCACAAAGCTCCCGCTTGATCAGATGCCTCCAAAGATGTCCGCGGAGACAATGGAAGTCCGTCCGGCGCCGACACAAAAGCCGCTGGTTCTGGAGGAGAAGCTGCACCTGCCACCGGGTAAAGTTTCCACTCGCCGGTTAATGGGAGCTGCGCAGTTGTTTACTGAGGACTCCCCGCAGAGGAGACTACCTGACCCATGTCTGCAAGCCGTGAGCGGTACAAATGGCAAACATCTCTCGGAGTCATTATTTATGCAGCAATGCCCTTGGGAGTCTTTGCACTTGTTTACACAGTCACGGCACAGTCCATTCATGACGGCTCCGAGTAAATGAGCCGCTTGCTACCAATTTGTCCTGGACGACGGAGCTTTGGGCGCCGCTTCCCACTCTTACTTTGAGGCGCTTGTGTGTAGGAGTGTGGAGGTTAACGCGGCGCTGTTGGGAACCGACCTGGAACTACGGACACAGAACTCCCAAGGGTGTTAGGAAGCGCCGTGTCACATCTGGAAATAAATGAGCAGCGCCGCTTTTTCTGAGGGAAAGCCACACACCTTCCCGGGTTGTTTGTTCACCCGAGGACGAGGACGGTGGTCAAAGTTAGCGAGCGCCGCCGCTCACATAAAACCAAACCAAGACAGCAGTTTTATGGAGGTTGAAGTGAAAGACAAAGAGAGGAAAAAAGTGAGGAAACGCCATAAACACCAGACGAAACGCAAAGAAAGTTGAGCTCATAAAAGCTTCACTTTCCTGAGAGGTCGCTCCTCCTGAACCTCGACTCCACCAGAGATTAATGAGCACACGTGTAATAGAATTTAATTTTTAATAATCATTATGAGGACTTTCAGTAAAGAATTTGGAAATTAATTTGAGGAGATTACAGAGCGAATTAGGCTGAAAAATGGCCACTTTTGAAATGTACGATTCTCCTGAAGGAGCCAGAATCTCTCATTATTTAAAGCAGTTGTTCTTCTAACTTCTGAAAGTTTGATTCAACTCTTCCTCCATGTTTGCTGCTCAGAAACTAGGAGAACGAACTAGAGCTGAGTCAGCACAAACGTTCAGAACTGAGACTACATCACGTCAAAACCGCCATGGAGAGCAGAACTTCCTGATTCTAGTTCTTAAGATGAGAGAGTCCTGCTCCACCAACAACAGAGGAATGGATCACAATGATCTACAATGATCTACAGTGATCTACAATGATCAACAATGATCTACAATGATCTACAGTGATCTACAATGATCAACAATGATCTACAATGATCTACAATGATCAACAATGATCTACAATGATCAACAATGATCTACAATGATCTACAATGATCTACAATGATCTACAATGATCTACAGTAATCTACAATGATCAACAATGATCAACAGTATCTACACGATGGAAAAACTCTCATTCTCAATTCAAATACAGACACAAAAATTCTAATCAAAAATGGTCAAAATGGAGAGAATACGTCAAACCAACACAGACAGATTTTTGTTTTTTGTTGTCTTTAAATTGTGATGCTAGTTTATACGTGACCCCCTATAGGAACTTTGGTTTGTTTGTTTTTTTTTTTTCTTTTGGCAATGAAATGCATGAAAA
>NC_050519.1:875461-875527 GCF_002922805.2 Oryzias melastigma
CTACAATGATCTACAATGATCAACAATGATCTACAGTGATCAACAATGATCTACAATGATCAACAA
>NC_050519.1:875779-893716 GCF_002922805.2 Oryzias melastigma
ATGATCTACAATGATCTACAATGATCTACAGTGATCTACAATGATCAACAATGATCTACAATGATCTACAGTATCTACACCACAGGTGTCGAACTCCAGGCCTCGAAGGCCGGTGTCCTACATGTTTTCCAACCAACCTGCCTTTGAAGCTCCTTATTGGCCAAACACACCTGATCCAGGTAATCAGCAGCAGATGAGGCAGGATTTCTGGAAAACCAGTAGGACGTCGGCCCTCGAGGACTTGAGTTTGACACCCCTGATTTACACGATGGAAAAACTCTCATTCTCAATTCAAATACAGACACAAAAATTCTAATCAAATATGGTCAAAATGGAGAGAATACGTCAAACTAACACAGACAGATTTTTGTTTTTTGTTGTCTTTAAATTGTGATGCTAGTTTATACGTGACCCCCTATAGGAGCTTTGGTTTGTTTGTTTTATTTTTTCTTTTGGCAATGAAATGCATGAAAAGACAAACAATTGTAGCAGTAAATGTGAATGTAATGTCCCTTTTCTAGAAAAAAAAGAATCCTGCTCTGTGAATGTCTTTAGCCTAAAGCTATTATCACATCGGTCGTGGCGACTCGCGTTCAAGCGGCCACTGTCACTAAAAAGTCTCCACAAACACCCGTTAACCCAAAGTGTGACATAAAGAACGGGCGTTTACTGATCCCTCTGGAAGTTCAACCATTTAACTTTTGACTGTTGAACCACAAAAACGCTGAACTTTGACCAACCAGGGCCTCAGATTTGATAGTGACACGGAAACACGGAAGAATCACGTTTTTAGGTATGATCATGAAGGAATTCATCATAGGAGTTGTTATCCGGACAGAATTCTATGGCGTCAAGCCTTTCACGTATCGGAATGGAGCTGGGAAAGAAAGATTTGTGGGATTTCCACTGCTTGGACTTTCACGACGAGTCTCTTTGTAGGTAAACAGAAAGAACATCACGGGGCGTTCATGAACCTCACTGAGCACGACCTTCAGTCACATGCACTCATATAGGGCAGATCTAGATTCTGTGGGTTTCTGGGTCGTCCGGTTCCGTGGAGCTCACAGGAGGAGCGGCCTGCAGGATGTTTGCATGAATTCTTCCCTTCTCCCAAACCCTCCATTTGTAGGGACATTTGTTGTAGCATGACCTTTTTAAAACCAATGTTGTGATGTATGTGCTAACGTAGCTAACCGACGACTATTGGTGACGTCATTGACAGGAAGTGACGTCCAAATTTGGAGACACTAGTTTTCCATAACTCTTCATTTAGAGGGTTAAAGGTTGGGGTGGGGAGAAGGGAATAACTGGAATAGGACCTGATTGGATGATTTCCTCACTTGTAGCAGTCAGACTACAGCAAAGAGCGTGCACGTTTCACGTGAACACCACTAAAGGGCGCCTTAGTCAGGATTCGGAGAGGTTGAAAAAAGGAAAAATCTGTACGACTCGCCTGCTTCCTCCTTATGTGTTGTAAAAATGTTCTGTCGCCCGCAGCACGCCCGTAGGAAAAATCTAACTTTTTCTCTGTATGGGTTAACTGAGCGGTCTATGATCTTCTAGTTTACTGCGGTCCACAAGTGTGTCTCTACAGGTTTGACCATTTTTCCATATCCACCCGTAAGGACAGTTTCCATAAACCAGGTGACTTCTTTTTACCTGATCCAGTTCAGCAGAACAAATCCCTCCTGAGGCTGTTGGAGAACCAGCAGGGATCTGGAGAACAACCCGAGTGTCCACTGAGACCTCGTATAGAATATGACATGAAGGAGAAGGCCGCTCAGACGAGGAGTTTCGGTTTTCCTCCTGTTTTGCTTAATGTCTTCTTTTTTTGCACAAACAGAACGTTCAGAGATGTCATCCATTTATGCTCTTTGATCACACAACAGGTTTCCATGCAAACTAAACAGACTCTTCCTTTGACCTCAAAGAGACGTTCCTCTTCAAACAGTTCGGCTGAAAGTCTCACTGGTGGCAAAATGTGTCGTCGTGTGTTTGCGACGGAGAAGTGTCAGAAATGATAGAAAAGTGGGATTTCCTCCCTGATCCACTTTAGATGCTAAATAATACATTTAGATGAAAGTTTGAGGAACTTTTGACAAAGAAACAGCAGTTCCTGATTCAGATATAAAACAACTGGACATTTAATTCATAGTGAATGTTGAGGGGAGTTTGTCTTTGTAAACAAAGGTCAACGTTCTAAAAATACATTTGAATAATGTGTGTTCATTTTGTGTTTCTTGTGCTGTTTTTGTAAATATAAAATATGTTTATTTTAAAACCCACATTTGACATTTCTGAATTTCATGAGTGTCAAAGTTGGGATGAATAAACAATAAAATGTCAGAAGGACGTTTATGAGCTAAAAATAGTGAGAAGCTTAAATAATTCAAATATCTGAGTGTTTTTGTGGTATTTACGTTTTTATGGTTAAATGTAGAGTTTGGCCATTCTGTAAAGTTTAAAGTTTTTCTTTTTAGATATGACCAATCCTTTCATATTTATATGCTGTAAATCACATATTTTCCTGTGTAGTCGTGCTATCGTCTGATGTTTTGTTTAGAGATTTATCTGCTTCTGCTTGAAAATGAGTTGATTTTACTTCAGATTTTAGTTTAATGCTCAACAATTAATACAGCTTTAAATCTAACTGTGAAATGTACTAAATTATTGATTTTAAAATTAGCTAAACAAAGCTGAAAACAGTTTGTAATTATGAAAAGAAAACTTGAACAGGTAATAAATAAACGGGAAAAATCTCAGTAAAAACGACGGTTCTGGTGTTGGATGCTAACAGTACAAACGTTAATGTTACATAAGCTAAAAAAATGACTATTTTACAGTGGGGTGTATACTGGCAAGAGTCTAGCAATACAATACGTATCGCGATACGAATCTTATGATACAAAATGTATCGTGATACATCCCAGGACTATACATGAACAAATCTTCACGATCTTCTTTTAGACTGAAGCTCCGTTCATGAATCAAGTTTCGGTTCAGTTCCCATCCCAGTAAATAGTAAGAAGTAGACGTCTCATAACAACAGAAACCACGAGGCTGACCGAACATTTAACACAAGAGGATTCCAGTGAAATCTTGTTGTTGTTTAGGTGTAGATCTGCTCAAAGAGGCTCAGTGTTCTGTGCTGCCCACTAGTGGTTGGAGGTTTAAGTGTAAAACAGAAGTAAGACGCTGAAGGACGCCGATTAATTATCAGTTAAATATCATGATGTCAGCATTTGTAATCAATGCAGGTATGAAATATTGATATATATCGCCTCATAAAATATTATGGTATATTGCAGAATGAAATATCATGATATATCGGCAAATGAAATAACGTGATAAATCACCAAAATAAATATTGTGATATATGACTTTATGATATATTAAGATATATTACAGCAAACAAAATATTGTGATAAATCTATAGAATGAAATATCGTGATATATTGCAAAACGAAATATTGTGATATATCGTCGAATGAAATATCACGATATGAAGCCGAATTAAATATTGCGATATATCTCCAAATCAATTCCCCCCTATACCTCTAGTTTACAGCCTAATAGAGCTAAAATCCTTATTTAAACCTAAAAAAACATTTCAGCTAGTTTTGTAAAAGGATAAAATGTCAAAAAAATTTGCTAGATGATCTAAAATAAAAAAAAAAGACCAGCTGAACGTGGAACTACATTTGGTCAAAGCTCTTTCACAGTAAATGATCCACAGATCTGGAACACCAAACCTGTCAAATTAAAAGCCTCCGAGATCTAAAACTATTTACTTGTAAAGTAAAACAACAGCTTGAGTCCACTCAATCCTGTGAACATAAGAACCGTATTTTTACCAGTGTTTTGTAGTAAATATTCTGCGTTCTTTGTGTTAATGTTTGTGTTTTTGTTCAATTATTTGTTTTTTCCTGGTCTGCAAATGACCTGATGACCAGCAAACATCTGTGGACAAGTGTAATAATGTGTTCTTTGTCCAGTCCCTTTCAAATAAATAAATAAAAATAAATAAATGAACGTTTTCATATGAAATAAATCATTAAAACTGTGTTTGATGCAGTCTAAAGATTATTTAAGACGATGTATTTGGAGTTTTAATTACACACAATGTAAAGCACACAACTTTGCTGAATCCCACATGTATGAACACATCGATATGAAAAAGAAAACAATCTAAGTCAGCACTAACAAGTAGAACTCCTGAATGAACTTAGAGACATCCAGCAGCTCTTTAACGTCCTCTGATAAACTCCTGAGATTCCAACATATGCAATTAATCCTGTGTTACCTCGCTTCCAGACGCTGCAATTAAAGCAGAAAGTGACAATACCCAGTAAACAGCACTATGGAACCACGGCAGATTATTGCAGATCTTTAGCGTCTGCTGGTCTGTAAACTTTTCTCCTTAATTCAAAGCTGCCATCATCTGGCAGCTTTTGGCATTTTCTTTTTTTGTGTGAATGGATTTACCTCATAGAGAGGCTGCGTTTGAGTCTCTATTTGTGTGCATTTGATATATGGTTTAAAAGAGCCCGAAAATCCGATAGAAGGGAATTCAATTAGGCCGCAAAGTACTGAAGGCAAATGACTTCCCCTATAGTTTCAGGTTTTCATCGAGCGAAGCAGCAAAAAGAGCAGAAATGTGGTTAACAGAGAAGCAGAGAGGGAAAAAAGATGAGATAATTCAACAAGCTTCCTCCTAAACCACTCGGAAACCTCCAGAGTTTAATTGCTAGAAGGCAACATTATCCCCGGCAACACGCGGCCGTCTGCTGGCCGGCGTTCGGCGGCGGGTACCTGCCGGATCCACTCCCCGCACAATCCAGCGCCCACTGAGCCATTTAATCCTCTCAGGCCCTCCTCCTCTGGAGCACCGCTTCAATCCCGTTGTGACCAGGGAAAATCTCCTGTCCTCCATTTATGTCGGGTGCGTGCCTTAAATAAGACCAATCAGGTGCTGGGATTGAGCAGAACGTGGAGGAGAGGGGGCGGCAGGAGGGGTGAGAGGACGTGAAACAAAGACGCTGGATTTGCTGCGGTGAAATCTGCGGCTACTTTCCATCCGTCTGCGGAGCGGCCGCATTTCTGTTCGTGTCGAGCGAGTCGGTGAGACGGGCGCTTCCTGTCGAGTCATCCGCCCTCACAAGGTTACGCTTGAAGTCTTGGAGGAGGAAACGGCAGCACTGGAATACCACTTACTTCTCATTTTGAGGTCGTCCTTGAAAAGAGAACTTTGACGTGCTTCGCAAAAATCAAGGAATTTTTGTGCCTCCACGTTTTTTTAGATCAACATTTCCTGAATTGCAAACGAAAGTAACGTTTTAAGAATAAAACTTCAAAATTTGCAGATAAAAAAGTTGAATATTTGCTTCCAAAAACTTTTTTTTTTATTTTAAAAAAACATTTTTGCGTTTGCAGCATAAATGTTTTCAGATGTGTGACTGATCGACGATCAAATAGTCGACGACCCCTAAAAGTCACAGCCGATTGACTATTTTCCGGGTCACGAGCAGCAGACGTGTGTCTCCAGCTCTCCTCAACTCTTCGGCTTCTAAAGTCTTTTAAAGTTGCTCACAAGCGACTTTAATCACGAGCTGCTGGAAAACCGCCACCACAACGAGGAGAGTTGGACATGGCACCGAAGAGAAGTTTTGAAGATGATTTGACGGAGCTCAAAACCGAACGATAATTCATGTAAAGAGAATGGTCGAGTCGGGTGGGATTATATAAGTTCGCTTCCTTCCACTCCCTTTCAAGCGATCAACTTGTGATTCATTATGTGATGTTATTTTATCTATTATGACCTGATTGCTTGAAATAAACCATTTCATTCATTCATATATTCACTATTAAAAAAGTCGACATAGTCATGACCAATTTACTATTAAACTAGTCGTCATATTTATGGCTAATCGACTATTAGAATAGTCAAAATACAGTAGATGGGACTATATTGACTATATAAATTGTCTATTCAAATAATCAATATAGTCATGATCAATTGACCATTAAAAAAGTTGACATAGTCACGATCAATCGACTGTTAAATTAGTCCACATGGTTGCAACCAATTGACTATCAAATTAGTCAATATAGTAGCGACTATTAAAATAGTCGTCAGAGTTGCGACCACTCGACTGTAAACATAGTCGAGGACTATTTTATTAGTTGATTCATCAAGACTGTGTCGCTTATTATTATTAAAGTCGCGTCTAACCGACTATTAAAATAATCGATTATTGATCGACTACTTTAACAGGTGATTAGTGGTGACTAGTCGAGTATTCGAGACGATGCATCAGAAAACTTTCATGATGCAAACACAAAGATTTTTTTGAAAGCAAATATTTAATATTTTCATTTTTTAGGAATAAAACGTTTTGTTTGCATGTTAGGAAACGTTCTTAAAACCTTGACTTTTGTTCAGCATATGTTGGCACAGAGATTCCTCCATACACAAACGCCGTGTCTGAGTGTCGCTCAGAAAGAAGACTGTTTCAAGTCATTCCACTAAATGGCAGAAGAAGATAAATGATTATTTCTTGGTTGTCCACTGGTTTGCAGCTCGAGTCAATATAGCATTTAGAAACCTGCTGAGACGTCTTTTAATTAAAAGATGAGCTAAATAAAGAGAAACAACAGAAGCATCTCGCTGAGGAACCCTGCTTTGTTCCTCTATAGGCGGCTGCTTATACACACAGAGGAACGTCTTCCCACAATGCCGAGCAGATGCTCGTACAAACAGTAAAGGCGTGATTCTCCTGCGTTTGTTCAAACGTCCGTACCTGTCTGAGAGGCTGAAGGAGCGGGAAGTGAAGCTCTGCAACGGCAGCAGGTGAAGTCCAGGAGGAGAGCAGCCGAACGGCAGGCAGCTTCTGCAGGAACAAGAACCATGTTTTATTGATGGTGGTGAGAACATGGAGACTCCTCAGCACAAACAACCAGTCAGAAGAAATGGAAAAAAGGAGCTTTCAGAGTTCACCCCAATGCGAAAGTTAAATATTTTTGAAAGTTTTTTTTCTGATTTGTGTCCTCAATTTTGTAAACACAATTTATTTTAGAGAATGAAACACCAGCGAGAAAAAAATCTACCGACCAATCAGGAGCTTGATTTAAAATGTAACCAAACTATTACAATTACTGTTCATTTTTGTGATTGGTCAACTGGTGTGAGTCAGACGTCATCTCAGAAGTTTCACGTCATCATGCTCTGCAGTTCCAGTATAAAAGCCCCGCCCATCTTTGATTCTGTAACCGCCGTTAGCGTGTTAGCTTTAGCATGGCTCTTAGCTGTATTTTCAAAAATCTTCTGGCTTGCACAACTTTCCTGTAGACTTAGAAGTCAGACAACAGCAGTTTAGTGTAACTGAATCCAGAGAACTCCGTCCTGGTGATGGATTTGGAATGGACATTTCACTCGGGATTGTTAGCTTAATACGTTAGCCTTTACTAGCTTATGATGCTAGCATTATTTTACCACTACCCTTCGGTCTGGACCATGAGCTAAAATCTTTGCTCAGTACCACTCTCCATATTGAAGAGTGACGTCTCAAGCTAACCTCACTGTCATTTCAGATCCAAACACACCTCCCCCACTCAGCCCCGCCCCTTTTTGTGCATTTTTCGAATCTGGACCGAGAGTGGAGTCAGCCTCCACTGCTCTGTTGTGTTAACCTTTACGTATAAAAATATCCACAATCAGATTACAACAGTTTATTTAAATACAGATCCACCACTACGCAGATGACACTCTGCTCTGTTTTACTGTTGGACCAACAAGCTAACTGGCTGTGTGCTTGTTTATGATGTAAGCACCTCCATAACTAACAGTCAATGTGTCACATTTAATATCACTTTAAACTGCTGGCGCCGTTTGTTCGATGTGGTGAACATTTCTCTCACTAACTACCTCTGTTTTCCTTTTTTTTAAATCAGGTGTTCTTCCTGCTTCTACTAGAAGTTTATTCCTCTAACGCCAACACACTTCATCCCTAGGTCGTCACATATTGACGTTTGGTTAAGGACCTCTCCATAGCAGTTTTTTGACCTGCTGTCTGTTTGTAAAATCAAGGGTCCACAACCCTCGAGATGGATGCGATACTGGTCCTCGGGACGCGTCCAGCACCGGTACAAAAACTCTAAGTCTGCACCGGATGCAGAGCCAAACACAATCCTGGATCTGAACCAATACCAAACACAGTATTGGGCGAAAACCGGATCTGGACGCCAACTAGTACCAGGCTAGAGTACCAGTGCACCCCTTGTCCCGGTACTGGACCGGTTCTGGTTCATGGCCCGGAAGTTGGAGACCTGTGATTTAATAGAAACAACCAGCACGTCAAAAAATGACGAGGTTGGGACACCAAACAATGTCAAAAAGGAGAGGTTCTTAACCAAAATGTGACGAGTTGGGGATGAGAATGTGTTTCTAAAGCAGTGACCTCTGACCTTTGGATGAGGCTGAAGTTCGTATCTGATTTTTTAGCTTCCATTTTCCCTTCAACTTTTGAAAGTAAAGTTGATCTTCATCCTCTGTAAATATCTGCAGTTGCTTTAAACTTTGTGTACACTGGATTTCACTTAAGAGCCACTTAAACACTTTTAACTGTTAAACTGGAAACTAAAAATCAGACGACAACTTTAACGCAATGAATAAATACAAAAAAGGTCACTAAAGACGTTTTTTTTCAAAATAATAGAGAAATATGAATCCACAGTTGAAAAACTTTATCAGCAACATCCTCATAACAATAGACAGTCAGCTGCATTCTTATTATGGTCTGTGGGAACAACAATAATCCTTATGTGGAGTAAAGTTCTTTGATCTCTGGCCCGGTACCAACTGTCCCACGGGCCGGTACCTGTCCACTGCCCCGGTTTTTAAGGTAGAACACTCAGTAAAACGGTACTAGTTGAATTTTATTGGCTCCAAACTTTTCCCCTCTAAAGTGAATAAAATGGTCTTTTTTGTTTATTTCTTTCATCCCAAATAAATATTTAATTTGTTGAATCCGTTCAAACCGGTTTAATATAAACAACGTTGCAGCCGTTTCATTAATTTCTCTGGAAATTGCGTCAAGTCGAGACAAGAAAGAACCAAATTCGGCGGGTTTATGCAATCTTTTCTGGATGTGTCAGGCTGCCATTGAGCCACGGAACGTTTGAAAAGAGCGGCTGCTGGGAGACGTCTGCCTTCAGGGCTTTCTGGCAGAACAGTTCCTGGCAAAAAGGTTGAAGGAATCAGGAGAGACGGATAATAATGATAAAAAAAAAGCTGCTGCAGTGACCAGCCTGCAGCGTCTGGATGGATGCATGTTTGCGCTCCATGCTTGCTGGAATGGTTTTATGCGACCGCATTGATTGGCTGCTGATTATGGTGAGTCATCACAGAATTTCTTCAGATCTAAAGTGAATTTACAAAGTTTCTAAAGGTATTTCATCTTTAAACCTTCTGGGAGTGTAAACTGAAGAGATTCCACTTTGACTTAGCAGAAGACAACAGTATTTCCTGACGAACGGCTCCTCCTCGCCAGCCTCCAGCCACCAGGAGAGCGGTGGGAGGTTCCACTGATCATCTCTGCGTGTGCTGCAGACAAGTGACCCGCTGAGCAGAATTGTTTCCAGGAGGAATCATCTTCCTCCATGTCGTCTTCAAGCAGCAGAGATAAGAAATGATGTTTGATTTAAGATCTGTGGTGGTTCCATGAGCCTACAAAGACACTTCCTGTTCACTGAAGAAATGAGGCTTTTATTGTGGAAGAATGACTGTCAAAGTAAAATAGTCTTTCCTCGCTATAATGCAGTTCTGCAGTCCTGTGGTTTCCATTAGGGGTGTAGGTCGATTTGCTGATAGATCACAATATTGTGATATTTCATTGTATCGATTTGAAAATGCTGACAAGATGATATTTAATTAGTTGTTCACGAGCGTCCAACTTTTGTTTTCCATCCAAACCTCCAGCCACTAGTTGGCAGCTAACCCTGAATACGAGCTTAGTTTTCTTGTTTGTATTCTTTTATGTCAACGATACTTTAATGCGATTCACCTTTTTGGAGTTTGATGATTTAATCTCTGTGTAGTTTTAACACATTTTCTTTACAGTCCTTACATTCTGCATCCTGATTGGCTGCAGACCTTGTCAATCTGTCTCCTGTACAGAACAGGGCTGATGGAATCGATTAATCGATCTAAGCTCAACAGATCAATAATCAATACATTAAAGTAGAGATCGATCTAACGGATAAAGTTAAAGTCCGCTAGCTTGATGCTAACGTATAATGGGATTTCCCATAGGACAGCTAATGCTAACGGTCGGTTGATTTAAACATACATTGCAACTCAATGAACATCTTTATATGAATTTCTTAAACTCTTGTAAGAAATACATTTTTTAGTAACCATTTGTGGTCTAAAACGTTGTTTTTTGCTCATACTTTCTTCTTCTTCTGGAATAAGCTGTAATACTGTGGTGTGGTCGCCCTCTAGTGGTCAAACTGAAATGCCCTCCAGGAGAGACAGAACAATTATTACAGGATGTGAACGGTATCA
The DNA here is from genome assembly GCF_002922805.2 of Oryzias melastigma. Classification (NCBI taxonomy): domain Eukaryota; kingdom Metazoa; phylum Chordata; class Actinopteri; order Beloniformes; family Adrianichthyidae; genus Oryzias; species Oryzias melastigma. The sequence goes on from NC_050519.1 coordinate 886,344, forward strand.
GATTACTATGAATATCATCAAAACATATATAGATTATAATTTCTAAACAAATGTTTCTAAATGTGTAAAGTCAAAATTGAATAGAATTGAGAGGATAAAAAAAGAATAGAAAAAAATCAGAATTGAATCAAATCGATTCTGTAAATAATTGGAGATACCATGTCGTAGTACAGGATGTGTTCAGCTTGTAAATTAGGATAAATATTTAAATTACAACTCCTTTTTCTGAAAAGACTTTTAAAAAGATGTTTAAGTTTAAAAAAATGTATCTTTGTTTGACAAAAGTGTGGAATTATTGTGAGAAATACAATTAACTTCTTCATGGATTATGTTTTAAACTTAACTCATGCGATAAACGATGGAACATTTAATCACTTCATAATGAAGTTTCTCCCTCAAATGGCAGTTTTTTTTTTAAATTTAGGAGAAAAAATCTATTTTTTAAAATTTGGATAAAATCGAAAGTCAGAAAATGTAACTTTAGGAACTCGAACGGTGAGAAAACTCAAGAGTTTTCTGTAAAAAAACTTGCTGAAATGAGCTAAACCTGCAGGGTTTGGAAGCTAAGCTGGGAATTTATTCCAACTGGGTTCCTCGGTGAGTTTTTCAGAAAGTTGAAGTTGAAGTAAACCACGGTGGGTTTAATAGATCTTCGATCACAGGTTTACGTCGGGCTTCCTATCAAGGTTGTGTTTGTTGACGGTGGGAAAAAGCACACTCACAGTTGGAGAAACCCACAGATTTTCTAAATAAATGATGCGCAGCAAAAAGAAGAAATTTGGAATGTAGAAAACTTGCTGGAGAGGCCGGTAATGATGGACCGGAATGTCTGGAGCACTTTCACTTTCTTCAAAGACCTCTCCCAGCCAGCAGTGCTGCAGGGAAGAAGGTGCTGAGGTGGGAGGTTAGCTCGCACGCCGTCTGCTGCACCGGCGCCGAAGCCTTATGAAAATTGTAACGGGCCTGGGCACACAAAGCCAACAAAGCCGGCAAACCCAAAAACTGCGGGGCATTGGCTCATTTGCAGTTGGAGCGTGAAGGTCGTGTCTGAAAGTTGTGTTTGGTCAGAAAGTGGGGAGATGATGGGCTTCCCACCTGCTGCTTGATTTTTCCAGGAAATCTGGGCACAGCCAGCAATTTGGGTAACACGAGATTTCATAAATTGCGGGTAATGAGGCTCCGGGGGGACGAAAGCGCCGCCTCACGTGAGCGGGGGAACATGCAAAGAGACAAGCAGAGGTCTGAGGGGTCAGGCGGGAAGCATAACAGGGACACATAAACACTGCTGACAGGGAGAAAATATGAGGAAGCAGAGGGAAAGCTACAAAGAAATGGATGTTAGGGTCGTTTTACCGCCATTAACATCGCTGCCCTTGTCTGGAATGAGGATCGCGCTCACACACACACGTCTTTCTACACCTCACCTCTTCCCGCCCTCGCCGCAGCAGAGGTCGACATTTTAACTGCGGCCGCGAGGAGATGGCTTCCTTTCACCTTGACGGGCATATAATGAACATTTTTCATTTCCAGCTTAGCTTCACTTACAGAGTCAGTCAGCTATTTTCTCTTTGAACCTTTTCTGCTCTGACATTTCCCTCTGTGGTTTTGCCAGGATGATCTTCACACTGAATTTGTGCCCCTTTTAAAGGAACGGGCTACATTTCCGTCGATTTATTTTTATTTTATTTTTTCAAAGCGCTCATTTCCATAAAGGTCCCCCCCCTTGAATAACACAAACAGGCCTGGGGTGCGGCGGCAAACACAAACAATATGCTAATCACACCTGTTTCAATTAAAGGCCGGGTCTGCGTGAAATCCATATCATTACCACGGCATTGTTTTGCATTTTGACTCGGCTCCACTTTGAAGCCACGGGACAAAGTATGTGACTGATGGGCCCAGAAATTCATTTCATTTAGCATTGAAAGGAGGAAACGTGTAAACAAAACCAGGCTGACCCCGGCGCATTAAAACACATAATGGATTCTATGAAGGAGGAAGAAGTCTGCAGAACCTCCACTCTTCCAGACAAAGAGGAGCGTCTTCTAGGACACATTCGGGCTCTAAGGTGACGCTCTGCAGCTTCATGACATTCGGTTAATGACGCGGGAATCTCCAGTCGACTCGAGATATTAGAGAAAAGTCAGAAAAATAAACTAGAAAAGCTGCATTACCTGTGATAATGCTAGTGTGAATGCTTTTTGCTGAAAATAGTTGCTAAAGATTCTGAAGCTTTTTGCTGAAAATGGTGACACAGTTTACTTTAATTGCTGAAGAGATTTTCTGAAAATGCAAAAGTTATTTGCAGAATGTTAAATTTGCTAAAAGACTGGAAATGTTATTAAAGAACTATGAAAGAATTTCTGAAAATGTGTAGTAAAACTGCTAAAAAAATCTCTAATACATCCCAATTTAGCAAAAATATTGGGCATGTTGCTTAAATTTGAGCTAAACCCCAAATAAGCCAAAAAAGGCTAGCTCGTTGCCTAAAATTCCTTAGTAAACTAAATTAGTCAAAAACATTAGAATGTTGCTAAAATAGAAGCTAAATTCTATACTAGCCCCAAAAACCCCAGTAGATAACAAATTAGCCAAAAAAGGCATCATGTTTTAAAATATTAGCTAAACTCCAAATAGCCTCAAATTCCTCAGTAAACTAATTAATAATTAATGTCAGCCTGTTGAAAAAATAAAAGCTAAAATGCTAATTGGCTTATAAACACCTCAGAAGACAAATTAGCCAAAAACGTTAGCATGTTGCTAAAATAGAAGATAAATTCCAAATTAGCCAAAAAAGCTAGCACATTGTTTAATTACTTGCTAAACTCCAAAATAGCCTAAAGTTCCTCAGTAAACTATTCAAAAACGTTAGCATGATGCTAAAATAGAAGCTAAACTCTAAATTAGCCAAAAACGTTAGCATGATGCTAAAATAGAAGCTAAACTCTAAATTAGCTTTAAGACCAATAGGTCCATGAACGTTTTTGTTTTGCTGGTCTGAGCTGGAATCTGGATCAGAACCGGACGTCTGGATGGAAATGATATTAATGTTTGGCTAAAGGTGTGAGGGGCTGTAAGCTAGTGGGACAGCATGTAAACAGACAGATGATAGGAAGTGGGGGCGGGCTTACTTAGCGCCAACAGTCCTGTCCACCAATCAGAGATGAAATTCTACTGAACTCCTGCCGCTCTGCAGAAACTATGTCCTAGAAAACGACACAAGTTTGTAGATTTAGGCTAAAACGGTTTAATTATAATTATAAGTTGCTTTAAAAATAGATCAGAGGATAAACAAAGTAGGACTTTTAGGAATTTCCTGTCTTGACCCAATGAGGACCTTCAAAATAAAACGTCTCTTTTTCTAAAAGTGATGATCAGCTGATCTGATGAGCTTAGAAAAACATTTGAGAGAGAAAAAAAAAAAAACTCTCCCGTCAGAGACTTTAATATAAATTAATTTTTTTTTCACATTTTCAACAAATTTACAATCCAGCAACTTGAACAAACGAGCATCATCTGTGTATTGATACAGTTTTACTAAAATCACCAAAATCCCCAAAATGTAGCCGACTCAACAAATTTTTTTTAGGCGTCTTCCACTTGTTCAGGTAATGTTCTAATTTCTATACCTGCTATATTTATATTATCTCTGTATTGTTAGACTTTCGAGCACCATTCTTGTCTTTTAGTTCATGTATGATAATTAATGTTTAGCATCATTTATTTCTATTCTCCCTTTTTAGAGTTTTTTTTACTAAAATTCACAATTTTCCAGAATAATTTCCCTTTGTTCGCTGTGCTTAACGTCCTTTTTAATGTAAACAACAACAGCATCATTTTTACACACATTTTTTATTTTTATTTTATGACAATAATTCTTACTGTTGTTTAATCATGTTTATGTGAAGTCTAATCAGATATCAGACCTTTCTTTATTAGAGTTTTACATCTTTATTATGAATAATTATCAAGTCAATCACGATTTTGAGCTTGTGTCCGAGTTTCCGAGTGGAACAATCCGGCGCCCTGAAGTCTACAGTCAACTTACACTTTTTAAGAACCAAATGGTTCATTTTCCGAAGTGAAATCTTAATAAAAATTAACATTTTACGAAGTTTATTTATGAATGTTCTGATGAAGAAACTTCAATAAATCCATTAACATTTTTTAAATCCCAAATCATTCAAACCCAGTGAAACGTGGTCCATGTCATTGATGTATAGTTTTTTTTTTTTTGTAGGAACTTCTGGGAAGTTTTCTTATCTGTGGATTTAGGAATCATACATTCAAACACTCAGAAAATGAAAAGGGAGCGAATTCAGACATCGTTAATCTGGAATCTTATGAGTTTTTTAAAATGTTTCACTTCTTTTATTTCATTTTTTAAGCTTCATAAACGTAGAAAATCCAGTAATATAGTATTTCTAAAATGATTTAACTGATCTGTAGCTGCTGTTTGGGTTCAGGGCGGTTTATTTTTACAATCTTCTCTCCAACCTCCTGACTCTTCCAGCTGTTTTGGATGATTTTGACTTAAACTTTTTGACACGTTTCTATGGAAACAAAAGTTGCTGTTTTTACTTTTATTAAATAGTTTTTTATCACCTCTGCAGTCGGAGTTTTAGCAGGAAAACGTATTTCATTAAAGTCAATATTTGTGTTTCAATTCTGCACTGAAAACTATTTTTAACACTTGCAAAGATTTCTGACATTCGAGGTATTTGACGAGGATTGAAGCTGTTTTGAATTTACTCTACAGCAGGAATGTCCAAAGTGTGGCTCGTGGGTCAAATGTTTTCTCAAATGTCTCTCAGACCGACGTTCTTCTGTGAACCATTGCTGGATTATGATTGGCTGAATTCTGTCGTAAATTGTGGCAAACCTCACGTGATTTACATTTAGATGTTCAAAGCATTTAACTTTCTATAACTCAGATTTAATCTGGACGTCTTTATGATTTTCAGACTTTTCTTCATTTCTAGTCTTCATAAAATCAACGGTAAAACTATATTTAGATGTATTTGTGTTCTTTGTGAAGACATGGAAAGTTTCTTTAACTTTCATTAAATCATTCATTTATGTTTCATGTTATTATAAGAGTTCAAGAATCCTGACTGAACCGTCCTGAGTCTGTCCTCAGATTTTATTTTCTCTAAATCATTTGACGCCTCTGTTCTGCACTTTTCCTAAAAATGGTCTTAAATTTGCAGAGTTGTGAAGTATTTTGTCTCATTGAGGATCAAAATACAAGGAAATTATTTAAATGAGTCCAAATCCTTTTGCTCCAAACGTAACAATAAAAAAAGACAAAAAAACTCTAATTTCACGGTTATTTTTTGCTAAAGATGTTATTTTTATGGAAACAAAATTATAGATTTCTGATGTCAGAATAAATGGTCGATTAAGATTTTAGGAGAATTTATTAAGATGGATCAATGTTTGCTAAGATTCTCATTTTGTTCCCAAATGAGTCACTTTTACTTATTACACTATTTTGTTTTTAACAGCAACAAATAAAATACAATTATGTTAAAAAAGGTAAAAAAAATACTATTTGCTTAGAACGAACAAAAAATGAGTTCTGTGAACATTGACGTGTTCATTCGATCACTTTTTCACAGAAGAATACTCTTTGATCTGTGCTCCAGTACGTTGTCATGGTAACGCGACGCTGAGCCTCGACTGCAGCGGCGAAGAAAGGCGACATGACTGCTGATCGCCATGATAGCTTCAGTTCAGAGAGAGTTCACCTTACCGCTTATGTTTGTCCAGAAGAAGAAGAAAAGTTTGTGTTGAAGAAACATCTGGACTATGTGACCAGAACCGGAACCATCATTTAAACCCGACAAAAGACTCACTTCTAACGCAATAAGAGAATCCTGCTTCTACTGTTATCACAAAAATGAAGGAGAGACTTCCTCTCTGGTCTTTTCTTGTTCAAAAGACACAAATTATCAAATAAAATGTATCTAGTAAAACATTGTGAGTAACTGATTAATCCTGATTAATTGATTAATCACAACACAAAAGTGTAATTAATTAAATACATTTTTTATTGTTCAACAGAATTAATGTTAAATAAACGTCCTAAATGTACAGTTTTGTGTGTGATTTCATATTTGCAGATATTCTAAAAAAATACTAAATACTAAAAAATTGCATTTAATTGCGATACATTTATTCTAGTTTACGATTAGTTAGTAATTTTTTTTAATCAAGTTGCAGCCTTAAAAAAAAAAGGTATTATGCTATGTGACATTCTATTTGAAGAAATTCTGTTTTTAATTATTCGTAAATAATCTACTAATTGCAATTAATCAATTAGTCGTGATTAATCGATTAATTGCAATTAATCGCGATGTTGTAATGATCATTTAATTGCAATTTATCATTATAAATCCTCTTAAATCAATTATTACAATTCATTGATTAATCGTCATTAATCACAACCCAAAAGTGTGATCAATCTGATTAATTTTTTAATCAATACACTAATTATAAATAAACATTATAATTGTACAGTTTTGTGTGTGACCTCATATTGTGATTATTCGTAGATAATAAGTGGTCTAAACAATTAATAATAAAAAAAAGAATCACGATTTATTGCGATTAATTTTTCCTAGTTTGCAAGTAATTATTTTTTTAATCGATTTGCAGCAATAAAAATGTATTATTGGTCTTTTTTAGATTCTATTTAAAGTAATTCTATCTCTCAAAGTTTGTGTGGAACTCCTTGTTTCTAGATGTGCTGCTGAGTAAAAATGACTTTTATTTTATTACTTTCTCGGGATTTTCTTCCTCAGATTGTCAGTATTTTTGGGATCTCTGAGTCAAAGGAAAAACAGAACCAAACAAATCCGGAAACAAAGCGGCTTCCACATCATCAGGGTTTGTTCAGGTCCACATAAGCTCTGTAGGTCGTCTGCCCACATCGGCAGAGAAAATACCTCCATGTGGGTTTTCTGCCCCCCCCCCCGGGACGGCGAGCGTTTCATAACTGTGACGGAACGTGAATAATCCCGACCGCCAACACCGGAGGCGTCCGGAGGCCGCCGGAGTCCAGAGATCCTGACGTGCAGCCGGGATACAAACAGGCGAGCGTGCCGGCGTTTGGGCGTGCAGGGGGGGCGGCGGGGGGGCTTTCCAGGACAGCTGGCGGGAAGTGGGAGCGCTCTGGCTGCTGGAAGCAGCAGATTCAGGTGACATCTGCGCCTCCTGTTGCAGAGCAATCCGAGAAACACTAAAAGTGAATTACAACATTAATGATAGTGCTCTGCAAGCTGTCGCTCCGTATTACGCCTCCATTAATCCTTGCATGGGTACTCAAACGGGGGGGGGCACAAACCCCCCAACAAAGCTGTGAAGAGGAG
>NC_050519.1:893885-894909 GCF_002922805.2 Oryzias melastigma
CATCACGCCGGCGGCTGTCAGCCTTCCTCGCACTTTCAATAACTTCAAATCCCCCGAAAACTGGGAGAATAAAGGCAGAGTCGATCAGTCAAAGCTTCCCTCGCCCGCCGCCTTTCTTCAGGGAAATAACAGCCGAAGGAGAAAAACAAAGTCAGGATCCCGTCATCTTCCGCGGGAACGCCGGAGCCTCCCTGAAGGACGGGGGAGGGGAGGGGGGTGCTTCTTTCATCGCGCTGGTTAAGACGCAAAAGATTCATTTGTGATGCTGCGACACAAACAGACGGCAGGTAGAAACCCCGAGTGAGCGGGATCGATGCTAATCAAGAGGGGATTTTAGACGAGCAAACGCCCGGACTACACAACAAGACACAGAAACACAAACACAACTGAGCCGACAGCAGCCACAACAACAACACAAAAACACAAACACAACCGAGCCGACAGCAGCCACAACAACAACACAAAAACACAAACGCAACCGAGCCGACAACAGCCACAACAGAGGAAAAGAAAAACACTAAATCACAGCAACAACACAAAGATATCTAAATTAAACAAAACAGGAGTAAAGAAGCAACACAATCCAGGAAACACAACAACAAAACTTTGAAATAAAACAGAGAAAACACAAACATAAATAACAGCAAAATATCTGATCAAATGTATAAATAAAACACAAAAACAAGAGAGGAAAGCACAAAGGTGCAACATTAAATCACAGCAACAACAACACAAGGAGTCAAAGTTAAACAAAAAAAGTAAAGCAGCAACAAAAATCAGAAAATGCAACAAAACTTTTAAATCAAACAGAAAACACAGAAACAAATCAAAGAATGACCAAAAAACACAAGAAGGAGAAAAACACAAATGGACAACATCAAATCATAAACAACAACACAGAAAGCCAGAGAGAAATAAAACTAAACAGGAGCAAAGCAGAAACACAATTCAGAAAACTCAACAAAACAGGGGCCCGTTTCAAGAAGCAGGTTTTGTTGGAACTCTGAGTTCGTGAACTCCAAAT
>NC_050519.1:894947-968309 GCF_002922805.2 Oryzias melastigma
CGTGAAATTCTATAAATAAAAGAGGAAAACATTTAACAACATTAAATCATAAACAACAATGAGACAGAAAACCAGAGATCAACAAAAATGGAAAAAAGCAGCAACACAAAAACACAACAAAAAACTTTGAATTAAAACAGAAAACACAAAAACAAATAAAATATTCCAAAAATTAAACATAAATCAGAGAAAAACACAAAGGTACAACATTAAGCAGCAACACAACAAAACAGACACAATTTTGAATTAAAACAGAAAACACACAAAAAAACATAAAACAAGAGAAAAACACAAAAGTACAACATTAAAACACAAACAGCAAAAACACAAAAAGTCAGTGATAAACAAAAAAGGAGCAAAGTTGCAACTTAATTCAGAAAATACAACAAAACTTTGACTTAAAACTGGAGAAAACAACAACAAAAAAGTATCAAAGAATGTAATAAAAATCTAAAGATAAAACAAAAAAGGGAAAACACAAAGGTGCAACATTGAGCCACAAAGCACAACAACAGAGAAACCAAAGTTAAACAAAGCAGCAACACAATTCAGAAAATACAACAACAAAGACAGCTCTGAATAAAAACAGAAATAAAATGCAATAAAAACAAGAAGATGAAACACAAAAACGAGAGGAAAACACAAATTTACAGCAATAAATCACAAAGCACCAAAATAACAACACAGATAAACAAAAGAAGAGCAGCAACACAATTCAGAAAATACAACAAAACGGACAAAACTTTGAATAAAAACAGAAATAAATAAATAAATAAAAATGCAAAAAAAAAACTCAAAACAAAAAAGGAAAACACAAAGGTACAACAAAATATCATTAAAATCCAAGGATAAAACACAAACCAAAGAGGAAAACAACAAAAGTAACAACTTTAAATCACAAAGCATAACACAAAAGTTCACAATTCAAAACACACAACAAAAGACAACAACAAAACTAAATAAAACATGAACAAAAACAGTCAAAGAGTGATGTATAGATGTAGAGATAAACACAACAGACGTCGTTCTCTTTCACCTGCAGGTTAAAGTTTGTTTTTTCTGCAGCTTCTTACAGTCTGATGACAAACATGGCGGACGCCGCGCCTTCGTATCCTGTTTCTACCGCCCACCCTCACAACAGTTTCTGCAACCAAACTTGCTTCCTGCAAACTTTTTTCTGTTTCTGCGCCTGTCATGTGTGATGCTGAGGGGGAGGGGCGCTCCTCGCCATCATCCAGTGGAATCTCGCCGCTGCCGACTGTGATTTCTTCATCGCGCTGCCAAATGTGCTGCACTTTAGTGTTTCACAATTACCGCTGATTATATCTGCCGCATTAGCATATTAAAAGGAAGCCTACTTGAACGTGCTGATAGTGTCTGAGTGTTGGAAATTATTTCCCCACTCATTATCGACAGCAGACACTGAGATCTGGTAAAGGGAATGTCGATAAATACCCGTAAACCTTCTGTTGGTAAATAACAACAATTATGGAGGAATTAGATCAGGCTGTGTGGTGGAAAGAGAGATAATTCTAATTAAAAACTCACAGATATCTGCGCAGCAAAGCACGGCCGCTTTCTATAGGAAGGATTTGTTGTTTATTCGAGCGTTGAAGCTTTTGTCGTGTTTGCTAACATGACGACTACACGCGTGCAAAAGTTAGACATCAGAAAAACGGACAGAATTCATCTAAATTAGACGAGTCAAACTCAATCGCATAAACGGGCCAAAATCCAAAACACACCTGAGGGATGAACATTTATTGAAGTCTCTGAAACTACATTTTAGAGCTTTAAAAATGTAACTTTTTAACATAAATATGAACTAGAGATATAGCATTATTTGCTATAATGCTAGTGTGAATGCTGTAAGCTGAATTTGATTACTGAAGAAGCTAGTGCTGATAGCTGAAAATGCTGAAGCTGATAGATGAAAATGCTGAGGTTGATAGCTAGCTAAAATATTAGTTAAATGCCAAATTAGCCTAAAAAACTAAAAAAAAAAGATCAGGTTAGCCAAAACAGCTAGCATGTAGCCTAAATATTATCTAAACACAAAAGCAGCATAAAAAACTTTAAAAAGCCTAAATTAGCCAAAACAGCTAGCATGTACCTAAAATTTTAGCCACACTCAAAAACAGCCTTAAGAAAAAAAAGCCTAACTTAGGCAAAATATCTAGCATGTAGCTAAACTTTTAAACTCAAAAACAGCCTAAAAAATTTTCAAAATAGCCCTAAATTTGCCAAAACAGCTAGCATGTAGCCTAAATATTAGCTAAACACAAAAGCAGGATAAAAAAAAAAAACTTTAAAAAGCCTAAATTAGTCAAGACAGCTAGCGTATAACTATTAGTTCTAACTCCAAAACAGCTTAAAAAAATGTGAAAAGAAAAACCCTAAATTAGCCAAAACAGCTAGCATGTACCTAAAATTTTAGCCAAACTCAAAAACAGTCGTAAGAAAAAAAAAGCCTAACTTAGCTAAAACAGTTAGCATTTAGCTGAAATTTTAGCTAAACTCCAAAATGGCCTAAAAAAATCTTAGTAAATGTCAAAATAGTCCAAAAAGCTGCAGAATGCTAATTTTTAAAACTTTAAAAGCGTAACTTTTGGTAACTTTTGTGACTCTTGCGGTCTGTTAACAATGACATCACAAACACGCCGCTCTGGTTAAAAACTGCAGTAATATCAGCATTTTGGAGGTCATTTTTCAGAGTGTTGATGAGCGTTTCTCTGAAACCTTTCTGCTCATTAAAAAGGTTTTGAAGTAAACATTTCCTGATCTGCTTCCCGGCGTAATGATGCTTTTACTGTAGAGACTCTGAAAGCATGTTTGGATGTAGAGAAGAAATGAGTTGAGAAAGCTTCACACATCCGAGTCACTCTCACCTCTCTACTGGTTTTTATTCAGCTTTAACTCAGAATTATTAGTTTCATATGAAGCTAATTTTAACTTTTTATTTTAGTATTTATTGGTTTGTTTGGCGTCTTTTCTAAAGCATTTAACATGTAATTTGCTCTGGTGCTGTGGAAGAGCGGTCAACCTCTGATCAGAAGATCGCAGGTTCAATTCCATCCAATTAAATTCAAACATTTTTATTTACCCTCAAAGGCTATTTATATTTTTTTAAGGTGGTGAAAGTGGTTTGAAAATTCAAGAAACAGACAATAAAAACAATATAATACGATATTGTCGGATAGAGACTATAAGTTGTTCGGTGAGACGCTGAGGTCCTCATTAGTCCTGGTGCTTAAAGGTTGGCGGCGGCGCCATCAGTGTGTAAATGTTTGGCTGAATGTACTTATATATAAGTATAAGCCAATAACTTTTTTTTCTATTGACTAATGTACATTTTCAGCTAAAATAGTCATAATTTTATGCACAATTTATAGTTTTTCATTAATTAAAATCTTTGAACCCTAAACTCGTTTATAGAATTAACATAATTCTAAGCAGCTTTACGGCGATACTTTACGTTAGCATGATGCATGATGGTACAAATCTGCTTTTCCCTGCAAAATAATCCATTGGAATTAGTTCAGGAAACGGTCGTAAAGTTACAAGAGATTGTAAAGGAGTGTAACTTTATTGTCACTGTTAAAGTCCTCCAACTCTATTTTTTTCTACTGTAAAATTGTTTCATGCTGGTATTTAGTTATGATGATGCAGTTTTTAGCAAAAATCTGTCATTTTCTAAGACATATTTTCTGCAGAGCAGCAAGAGTTGAATAGAAATCCCTCTGTGGGTGGAGGGCGTGACTGTTAGCGCAGGAGTTAGCCAAGCAGAAGTCCTAGCATTCCTTTGTTTACATTCTCTCCCGCTAGCTTATAGCACACCACAAGCTAACATTAGCATAGCAAACAAACAAACAGCAAGTAATATCAGAGCGATCCATCTGTTCAGTTTAGACGAGGAAAATGAAGACGTTCGTGGATCTATTTGTCTTCAAGTGGAGGATTAGATCTGGAGCGGTCAGGTAGGTCTACCCCCATGGCAGTTTCAGCGCCACAAACCTGAACTTTTCACACAGTTTGAGTAAGAAATATTCAGAAAAGCAGTTTTAGTCTTAACTTGTTTTGTCCTCCATCATGAGAAAAATGCTACAAGAAAATGTTTAATTAGAGTGGGTCTTCAAAGGGTTAAGCTAGAAAAATGTTAGCATTTTAGCTAACCATTGCAAATAATACAAAGTTAGCATTTAATTCAGCCTCTTGTGATTAACAGCATCATAGTTTACTTATTTTGCTGTTTGAAAGTGTTTTTAGCTAGTTTGACTTGTAGCATTAAATGCAGTTTATGCTAGTTTTATTTACGTCATACACTATGTCCAAATTCCCACTGTAACTGCTGAAAAACGTCATAGTGAAGGAATATCTAGAGCCCTGGATTTCAGGAATAATTCAGACACCATTCTCTCTACTTTTTTTAACAGAAGGTTTAAAAATGACATCATTGATTTTACTAAGTAAAAACCTGATTAATACGAGCGTTTTACAAAAACTATTTATAAATTCATTGTGTTCTGGTAATAAAAATAAAAAAAAAAAAAAAAACATTTATTCACAAAAATGCTCAAACGTTGTGCATTGTGGTCCATATTCCCAAATATAGCGAACATGGATGAACGCTGGTTTTTGCAGAGACTTCTGGGAAATTTTTAGGACAATCAATTTTGGAATTGTAGATTTATAAAATGATCTATAAAATGGCTAAATAGTGATTTAGTTCAGATTAAACTCAGGATCAAATTAAAGTGAAGGAAAAAAAACAACATTTTGAAAGCAGTTTTAAGCTAAAATGTAAACATTGTAAACTTAAAACAATTTTATAAATATTTTAAATTTAAAAACAAAGTGAAAACTTGAAATATAAACTATATAAATTGTAACAGCTGCTGTTTTGTTTTTAATTTTAATTGTTTTGTTTTCTCTTTTCTTTTTACAGTAAAATCTGATATTTTATTCACTTCAACCCATAAAGATCCAGAATTTCATCTTTTTTCAGTTGACTTTTTCTTACTCTGACCAAACCAGCAGGTGTGCAGGCGTTCTGGATCTGATGACACCCGTACAGAGGTGAACCCGGAGGTCGGCGGATCACCAACACTCATCCGTGGATGACTAACTCGGCACACGGACCAGAAATCGCCGTGAATTTTAAGGCTGTTCTCGCGCTCGGCGGCATGCTAAACGCCGTCATTTCCCCTGACCTTTGCAGAAACAAAACGCTCCGCCGTGAACCCGACTCCTCAAGTTTTCAGGGTCACAGAAGAAAACGGTAAAAGCTGAAGAATTACACGCCAACAGGAAGCAGCGGCGGACTCTCCGCACCTCAGCAAAAGCCATTTTCCCGTTAATTACGGGCAGATAAGTGGCCTGAGTCATTTCATTCATTCAGACGAGAGTTAAAGCTGCAGGCGGAAAATAACGCGCTCTCAATTACAGCGTCAGGAGGAGCTTCAAACCGAGGTTCTGTTTCGGTCCAAACGGCGTGCTTTCATTCCAGCTTCATGTTCACATCAGACATCGATGACACGGAGTGGTCTAGAATTTAAAACATCCTCAATACAGACTGGACAAAACACGTTTTAAACCAGAATGAAGACATTTTTAAATGCATTTATTCAATTGATGTGATGTAAAAACATGGATCCATTTTTGACAGAAAACTAATTAAAAATGTTCCGTTTAATTACTGAAAGTTTCAGTTTTGTGCAGCTTCATTTACTATTTATAATAAAAACAAAATCACGTTTCTTTGTGGAACAAACGTTTTAAATCAAACTGGATTAAATCTAAATTAAATAAATATATTTGCCACTGAATCACCTAAAACTTATTCATTTAAAAACCAATTATTTTGTGATGTTTCTCAATCATATCTGTTCATTTTAAATCTTTCTAATTCAAATATAACCAAACTTTTTTTATGGAGCTCTTCTTCAACTCGTGTTCCTCACAGAGCTTTATACAAAAACATAAATTAATTTAAAATCTAAAACATGGCATAAAAATGTGAATAAACCCAAACAACGTCCTAATCCAATCATGCTTTGGATTTTACTTTTAATTTAGCATTTATTGGTTTGTTTGGCGTTTTTTCTAATAGAGCCTCCAGATTCTTTTTTGGTTTTTGCTCTGGTATAGATTTATTTTTTTACATTTTAGCTATTGTAGCAGTTTTGGTTTCATGTTAAATGTATAGCATTTAATGAACTCACACACAGAAATATTAGCGTCAATGTTCTTTGAAGTACGGTAACTCAACAACGAGTTTGTTTTATCCTGCAGTGGAGAAAAGCAGCTGATATTCATCCTTTTGCAGTATTGAAGTGTTCATGTAATCAATAGAATCATTTTTAATTTTGCTCCAAAAGTTGTTTAACGTTAGTCTTGTGTTCGGGTCGGCACTGACCCGGTTCAGTTTTCATTGAAGTAAGATGAATGGATTCCCTGAAGGCTTTTTGACTTGATCAGGAAAGTATTAAAAATATATATTTTTATCCTAAAATTCTCTGGTTGAAACGATGTCCTTTCTAGCGTTCGGGTCCAGTGTAACATCTAAACAAGTCCGACTGATCACAGGAGCCCGTTGCATCAGAATTATGAAGTACTAACGAGAAATATATATTTATACCTTTAGCTTCCAACGTTTTACCAGTTTTTATCTTAAAGGCTGTTAAATTGTGACTTTTATGGGTTTTAGACGATATACTTGATATTTTAGGGGTGTTTGAAACGTACGATTTTAACCTTTTCTGACGTCGTCACTGTGGTGGTTAACTCCAGCGCAGACGTTTATATCCGTTTTCTCCAGGTCTAATGCTCTTAAGTTCACTGTGCGGCACTGCTGGCATAGAAGACAAATTTACTTCAGGACCATAAAGTCGATTTGAGTTGAGTTGACCTGGTTCTATAGAAGTAATAAAGCAATAGTTAGAGATGAAATTAAAATCATTGGTGGATCTCGGCCACATTCTCTGTGAGCTTTAGTGGACGCTCATCTGTGCAGCAAAAGAGAAACAAAAACAAACTTGGTAAAGTCCAGACACACAACGACTTCTCTCTGATTGAACTTTATAATATTTTTGGAAGATTGAAGTGATTTTTATCAGTTTGTTTTGTTGGTTGTTTGTGTTTCAATGAGTTTGGAATAAAGTTTTATTACTGACAGAAATAGATGTTTTATTTCATGTTCTTGAAGATAATTTGTCAAAACTGACCTGTAACACCATAGAAGTTACTAGAGTGGATCATTTCAAAGTAGAAAAAAAGAAAATTTATTTCAGAGATATGTTCTAAATCAGCTTTTTTATTTTTTTTTATCCACATGATTCTCTTGAGGTTATTTTTTCCAGTTCTTATTGAAATCTAGCGAATTAAGTATTTTCTTAAAGGCTTAGAGACTCAAAATTTTAACAATAAAACCAACATTTCCACAGATAAGGAAGACTAACAAGATAAGAGAGGACACAGATATTATCTGATAGCTTATTAATTTTAGTGGATTTTGAAGCTCATTTAGGACAGAAACAACTGTAAATGGTAACAGAAACCAAACACAAGAGGAAGTTTTCACTCAGAAAGTTTCATTGAATAATAATAAAAGGTTAAACCTGTATTTTAGTGTTACTGTGTAAGTCCTAAACGTTGCAGGACTTTCCCGCCGCTGGCCTCCTGCCTCCTCGCGGCCGCCGCTCTGTCCTCCACGGCGGAGCTAAAAATACATGTTGCAGACGTGAAGGTGAGTGAAAGTCAGGAGATTCATCAAGGTGCCACTTTTTGCTGGCTGCGCAGTCAAAGCGTGTTTTCGGGGGCAGAAATCTCAGCAGCAGGTCAAGAAGCCATTAACACGTGGCCGAGGCGCCATCGCCGCCGCCGCCTGTGACTCGTGCACCTCTCAGGTGTCATGATGCCTTCAGGTGCTGTGAAATCATTTGTTTGACAACGTTAGATCCCCCCCTCCCCCGCTGATCAATACCCTGCTTTCCCTCCACGTACACGCATCTCCCCATCGGACCAAACTGGAAAATTTGTGCTCTTAATCAGCTTGCCGGGCTTGTCTCTCCACTCCGGGCCGGCGACACGCTTCCCTTCCTCCTTAATTCCCTGGCTCTCAACAGACAGGCGCACTGATTAACATGCACACCCAGGTAGGAGCTCCCTCCAACACAACCCCGCTGCCCACCAGGTCCACACACCATTATCCCCGCTACTCAATAGCACCCATCCCAGAGCACATCTGTCAAGCTGCTGCTGCATCCACACTCCTTAATTAGCTTTACAGCCCCCGCTCCCCCCGCTCCTTCTTCTTCTAAATAAAGGCGGGATGTGTGTGAAACTGAGGGCGGCGGACTCAACCAGATCGGGTTCAGTTTCTGAACGGCCCCCCTCCCTCTGCTGACACATCAGACGGGGCTAATCCGCTCCGGATCTAAACAAACCCCCGAGAACGAAGGGAGGCCAATTAATATGAGAGCGTCTCCAGAAGTCAATAAGGTTTTAGTTCCACTTGAGCGTGTCCGAACGCGCCGAGTAAGGCTAATTATAATCCCACGGAATATTTAGAGTATTTATGCTTCGCTCCCGTCGCTGTAATCCACATGTGTCAAAGTCAAGGCCCGGGGGCCGGATCCGGCCCTCCAGGTCATTTTATTTTATTGTTATTAATGACCCGATGTTATCTAGCACTCATTTCTAGCTTGTATTAATTGGACAAAATATATTTTTATAGAGAGTAAAATATTGAAAGTTATTTAAGGTTTGAGTTGATTTATTCTGGAATAATATTCCTGAATTTTATTATCTATAATTATGTAAAAAAATACAGTTTTAATGTTTTAAAAATTGGCTTTTCTACTAGATTTCTGGACTATTTTGGCATTTATTAAGATTTTTTAAGCTATTTTGGCATTTAGCTAATATTTCAGCTACACGCTAGCTGTTTTGGCTGATTTAGACTTTTCAGTTTTTTAGGCTATTCCAAGGTTTAGCTATTTTTTCAGCTATATGCTAGCTGTTTTGGCTATCCTGGGCTTTTGTTTTATGTTTTTGTTTTTTCTAATTTGGCATTTAGCTAATATTTTGGCTAGGTATCACCTTCAGCATTTTAAGCTACCAATTTCTGGATTTTCAGCGGCCAAATTCAGCTTCCAGCATTCACACTAGCATCATCACAGGTGATGCTATATATCTAGTTTATAATTATGTTAAAAAGTTACAGTTTTAAAGTTTTCAAACTTGGCCTTCTACTAACTTTGACATGTACTAAGATTTTTTTAGGCTATTTTGTAGTTTAGCTAATATTTTAGCAACACACTAGCTGTATTTACAAACCTAAGTTTTTTTTTTGTTTTTTTTTTAGTTTTTTAGGCTAATTTGGCATTCAGCTAATATTTCAGCTGGCTTTCAGCTTCAGCGTTTTCAGCTATCAATTTCAGCATATTCAGCTATCAGCACTAGAATCTTCAGCCACCAAATTCAGCTAACATCAAGTTTTTATTTTTTAGGTTTTTGGGCTAATTTGGCATTTAGCTAATATTTTGACTAGCTATCAGCTTCACTGTTTTCAGCTATTAGCTTCAGCATTTTTAGCTATCAATTTCAGCATCTTCAGTTGACAAATGCTATATATCTGGTTCATATTTATGTTAAAATGTTACAGTTTCAAAGTTTTCAAAATTGGCATTCTAGTAGCATTAAGACTATTTCTGTATTTTCTATGATTTTTTAGGCTGTTTTAGAGTTTAGTTAATATTTCAGCTACATACTATCTGTTAAGACTAATTAAGGCCTTTTCAGTTTTTTTAGACTGTGTTGAAGCTTAGCAATTATTTCAGCTATATGCTAGTTTTTTTGCCTAACCTAATTTTTTGTTTTTAGGCTAATTCAGCCTTTAGCTAACATTTTAGCTGGCTATAAGCTTCAGTGTTTTTAGCTATCAATTTCAGCATCTTCAGCAGCCAAATTCAGTTTACAGCATTCACACTAGAATTATCACAGGTAATGCTATATATCTAGTTCATAATTATGTTAAATAGTTACAGTTTTAAAGTTTTAAAATGTAGTTTTAGAGTGTTCATCAAATGTTTATCCTGTTCGACCTCAGGTGTGTTTTGGATTTTGGCTCCCTGTGCGGTTCATTTCGACACCTCTGCTGTAATCCTTCCGACCTGCGTCGTCTTCACCACTCGCCTCTTCCACAACAAACAAGTTTACGAGCCGACGATGGGAAATTAAGCGTTTCCATGGCGACTGTCCTAAAACAATCTCCTAATCAGCGCGGCGGTGAAGATTGCAGCTTCCAAAGGTTGGCGGTGAGACGAAGAACAATGAGCTATTTTAGTCAAACTGCTATTTTACATCCACGGCGGCTTCATTAGAACTTCCCACTGCGTGCATAACCTTCTGCGGGCCTCCAACCAATCGTCTGCCGTATTAGAAATACTAATCTCCTATGTGTATTTCACCCTCCATCCTTCATTTCATCCAGCAATTATGCCCCCTGCCATCAAAAGCCATCAAAACAGTAATTTCACTTTCTCACAGGCAGGCTTTTCATTTTTCCTTCCGTGAAAGGCCTGAATCATCCCCTTATCTCCATGGCTATTACACAGTGTGCATGAGAGTGAAAACAATGGCTCCGGCGTGATGAGATCATGGCACTTCATTTCTCCGAGGCCACTCCGGTAGACACAAAGACAATCTACCAGCGGCGAGCAGGAAGAGGGGACGGAGAGGGACCGCAGGATTTCTCGGTCACTGAGTCCAGTGCTGCCAGGCGGGTCATCCCCGTAATAAGAGAGGAGGAGGAAGAGGGAAGCGGCGCTGAAGGCTCTGGCTGCCTCTGCTGAGGCTTTTTCTGCAAACTAAGGTCAGTGACTGGAACTCAGACTCGCAGCCTTTATTCCTGGTTGTGTACGGGAACCCTGGGAGAATTGACAAAGGCAGTTTGGTCAGAGAGAGAAGAAGGGAGTGCTCGACTGAAGAGGATGTGGCAGAGTGAAGTGACAGGCCTCGGGAGGGGGAGGAGGAGGAGGCGGCAGGAAGAGACAAGCTCGCTACTGACTAAAACAGCAGGTCTGGGATCCGAAGTGTCTCCACTGTTTCTTCTGACTGCAACTATCTCAATTTCTGGGCTCTCCACAGTGCCGGCTTCCCTCCTTGATCTGTCTGCTCTGTCAGGAAGTGGCTCTCCCAGAAAAATCCGGCTCGGAAACGCCCAGAGAGCATCAAACGGCTGCGCGGAGAACAGAGTCGTGTTTGGAAACGCTCGTTTAACAAGCTGAGATTCCAGAACTGGACCGGTTCAGGCATGGGAGGAGCGGCAGCAGATGATCCTAATGGCGTCTTATTGTGACCATGAAGACAGACTCAGAAATCGTGTGAAGGACGGACGCGCCCCGTTAAAGTCAGGATTCTGTGCTTCGGTTTCCTGGTCCTGGGGAGAGTCGTCGGGACCGCTCCTCTTCACGCCCGCTCCTCTTCACGCCCGATCCTCTTCACGCCCGCTCCTCTTCACGCCCGCTCCTGGAGAGGGGTTCTGATGCCCCTCACATCCGTCTGGCAGCAGGAACTCTGTTTTCTGGACTTGTGTGTTTTTGTTCCTCCAGTTCCCCTCCTCTCAGGCGTTTGGGCATCTGGAATCTACCCTTTTGGGGAGGGGTACTGTCAGGATTCTGAGCTCAGGTTCTGTTTTCTCAGTCTCTCTATGTTCAGGTTAAATCCTCCACAGCTGTCTTAGTTTAGTTAATGTAGTCTCCTCTGTTCTGTTACGCGACTGGTTTGTTTCTTCCATGGTTTGGTCGTGTTAAAGTTTTTTAAGTAAATGTTTACGTTTCTGCCACCGAGCCTCGTCTCCTGCATTTGGGTCCTACATCACCAGCGTTTCATGACAGTCGTTTCTCACAGATAAATATCAAGAGGTGGTTCATGCATGCTGGGTGGGTGATACTACAGACAGAAAATGAAGCAACAACAAACAGAAAAAAGTCAAATCGTGGAAATATGAAGGTGGTAGACCGTTTGGTAAACCCCTAGAGAGAAAATATCTGTGCATTTTTTCCTACGGGTATGCTGCGGGCGACAGGTTGTAGTGAACACTTACATAACACATAAAGTGGGTGAGACATTTTAGGCTCGTTTCCACCGAGCAGTCCAGTATAAAGTAGCATGGTACGGTCCAGTTAAGCCTCCACTGAGCGGTTGGTTTTCACAGCGCTGCGTGGTGTAGACCGCTTGTAATAAAAATGATCTTGGAAAAAATGATCTTGAGAATCAAACTGGGAGCCACAAATTGAACCACAACACAAGAACGTCCAGAAAGTCACTTTGGTACTTTGTGCCCAAACTTGTCATCGGGGTTGACTCACAAACAAAAAAATAAACTCATAAACTAAATTTATACGAGTCAATGTTTAAAACGTCCTTAACGTTTGTCTCTGTAATGTTGTGTAGATTAAATAAATCATTTTTCCAGAGAAATGTTTGGCTAGTAGAAATCTAATTTGACTGGTAGACCACCGATCACCCAGACTAACAAAAAAGTAAATCTAGAGCCCAACTGTCCCGTCCACAACTCAGAGGTGAACTTCTGATGAGCTCCTGCTGCTCTGCAGGAACTCCATCTTAATAAAATGACAGGTTTTTGATTTTGGTAAAAAAAAATAAATAAAAACCTGCATGTTTATTATTAAAAGTGGGAATGATCGTCCAATAGGTAAAAAGAGTTGGAGTGTGACTTTAAATGGACACACCCTCAAATATGTGTTACACTCCATTCCTCGGGTCAGAACCAGAACCAGAACCTCAGTAATGTCCCAAGAACCTGGTTTAAAACAGGTGGAAACCTGTCGGTCCAGCAGTAACCCCCAGACTCTCCATGTGGCTGATGTGGGTTTTAAAACTTCTAAAAATGTTTTTATTACACGAGTTTTTAGCCCATTTTTGGACTTCCTGTCTATTATTTGCTTTTACATTATGACTGTATTGTTCTTATTTTGTTTGATTTATTACATTTTAAAGCGTTTTGTGGTTTTCTCTGTCTGAGGTGATTGCTAACCAGCACAGTGGCCCTGTGGAAGAGTGTCCATCACCTGGCGAAGAGTCAAACCAAACATGGGCCACAGTGTCAAATGGGTCAAACGCAAAGAACAAAACATCTGTGTGTAACAAGTATTGGGACTTGAACTTTTCTTCTTGATTTCTTTGGGTCAGAAGCTGCTCTGAACGTCCACGTTAGTCGAGTCTCAGTGTTTGTCTGTTTATCTACGACACACATTCTGCATTACTGACTGCAGATGTTTAGATTTTGCAGATGATCTGATGTTCTCAGACGGAGGAACGATGAGGTTGCTGCATGTAAACGTTCCAAAGACTCGTGTGGAAGCACCGGCCTCTGAACATCTCCTTCTCCGTCAGTATTACTCATACATTAGCGGCGTGCGCTGTGCACGGACTCCCGGCAAAATGGTATTGATGCGGCGTGCGCGGTCCTGCTGAGTGCTCTGGGAACTCATTGGCTTTTCCATTAACGTCTGTACAGAATTGAAATCTATAAGACACTTGCTCCAGTTGTTAAATGATCACGTTGCAGATCAGGTTTTTGCTCATGCGAGCTGCGCCGCTGCTGCCGGGTCAAGGAGGTGATCATTAAACGCGCCGTCGACGGGACGCGCCCGGCTTCCAAATACGCCCGATCCCGCCGCCTTCCCGGAAGATTCAAAGGCAGCGTTCCTTAAACTTCCCGTATTTACCAGACACAATGTGATTTACGGACGCATCTCCCAGCTCCTGCTTCCATTACCCGGCCTCATTTCTGCGTCTTTAGCTCGCCGTTTGTCCGTCTGCGCCGCACAAACACACAGCGGGCTGCACACTATCTCTCACTCCATCTCTCTTCCTCTTTTTCCCATTGGATTGGGGGGTGGGGGGAGTGATCGTGTTAGGGGGGTTCACAGAAGACCGACTGTTTATTATTGTCTTCGGCCCACTTAACTCTGACAGTAACAGAATGAGATGGGGAGAGGAGCGGGCGCCATTAATCACGGTGTCGGAGGGCTGAGCCGAGCGGAGACGCATCCGCACGCCGCGTGCCGGGAGAGGAACACAAAGTGATTTTCGGGGCCAGCCGGCCTCCCAGCACCGCCGTGCACCCCCCAACTCCGAGGGGGGGGGGAGTGTGCAGCTATTCACACTCAATCTTCTTCAAATGCTGCTGCACCTCCAGCCTCCACCAGGACCGGCTCCAGAACAGCCCACAGTGGTTCCACTGAGGGGGGGGGGTATGACTTCATTACTGATGCAGCATGACGTCATCAGAACCGCAGCCGTTTATTACATGGATCTGAGATGTTTCAGATGGAAGTTTCTGCTTCAGATCGGAAGCTTTCCGCTTTCAGGAACTGATTCAGATGTGGAATCGGACCCGGCCCTCCGGATCATTTTATTTTATTGTTATAAATGATATTATCTTGTGCTCATTACTAACTAATTTTGACAAAATATATTTTTATGGAGAGTAAAATATTGAAAGTTATTTAAGGTTTAAGTTGATTAAATTCTGGAATAATATTCCTGGCTTTTTTCATTTATAATTGTATTAAAAAGTTACAGTTTTAAAGTTGCTAGCTTTTTGGACTATTTTGGCATTTACTACGATTATTTAGTCCATTTTGGAGTTTAGCTAATATTTCAGCTACATGCTAGCTGTTTGGGCTATATATATATATATATATAATTCGTTTTTTTTTTTTTTTTTGGCTAATTTGGTATTTAGCTAATATTTTATCTGGATATCAGCTTCAGCGTTTTCAGCTATCAATTTCAGCATCTTCAGCAGACAAATTCAGCTTACAGCATTCACACTAGCATTATTGCAGGTGATGCTATATTTCTACTTCATAATTATGTAAAAGAGTTACAGTTTTAAGTTATAATTGAGTTTGACACCCCCGTCCTAAAATAAAGATTCATCATAAACTTTAACAAATTAATTATTTAAATCAAAATACTATATTTACATATATGCAGGGGATAAAATCTGAAGAAAACATTACAAACGGGTAAACAAAGCATCAGATCAGTTCAGTTGCTATGGTTACCGACTGGTGTTTAGTCCAGTCCAATGATGGGGTGTGAGGCTGTAATAGTGCATTCACACCGGACACAGTTCGCGTCTGCCGCCTCTCTCTTGAGGTGCGTCAGATTTACTCCTCAGCACTAAAGTTTTTCTGGAATTCATCTGTTGGAAGACATGGATGATGCTGAGCGAGTAGCTCAGGATATTTGTTTAGGAGATCTCTACAGACGTGCCGGTAAACCCATCACCGGGTCTGGGTTCACCAGCTCATTCAGAGTCTCTACCGAATTTCACTCCTGACAGATCATATTACACGTTACTTCTGTTTATCTGCGGTCCACTTTGAGCATTAACCCGAGAGAGAACAATTAAAAATAAAACTAGAGCATCTTTTTATTGTGGTCATGATGAAAATAAGAAAAACATCAGAAGCCCATGGTCCAGTTGTGATCACTTTAACAGCACACATGGTGGCGGGCCAGCACAGCTATCGCCGCCGCCCAGGAAACGGCAGCCTGTGCAGAAGGTCTCACTAACTGCTGGATCCGGAGAGTTAGCAAGCGAAGTCCACCAACCGGCGACTAGCAGGCCTGATTGCTTCATGGTCTCTGTGATAGACTGGTGGCCTGTCCACGCTGTCACCCAACAGTCTACAGGGACCCCGCGGCCCCAACGGGTTAAAGTTCAGGACGAAAATCCTCACATCGAGCGGCCATATTGGACGTTTTTCTCTATCATTTGATCAAGTCACTGAAACGTCACATGCCAAAAGTTGAGTCCCACGAACAAATTACTCCACAAGAACACAGGTCGCACCTACACATTGACTTAACATTGAAACTCAACGGCCAAAACTTTTTTAGGTGTGCATTATCAATTTTTAATCCACACCCTGCAACCAACTAGAAATGAGTATTCAACTGGACCTGGTTTGTGTTTATAGATACAGAAAAAAATAATACAAAATTATAGAATCATCAGTTAAAATAATTATGTATCTAGACAACCAGAATTATGAAAATATTATGAAAAGCTGATGAATCCTTTATCTTAAATTCCTTCGTAATTCCTTCTCGCTTGAGGTTTTGGACACACCAGGCTAAAGATGTCAACACTGGAGCTAAAGTTCTGGTGTTAAAGGGTTGTGATTGTCTGTAGGTATGCTAATGTTTTGATGACTTATTTATTACTCATTTTATTTCTGCTTTTTATTACTGTTTTTGTGTTAGGACTATTTATATACTTATCTTACTCTTATTTTTCATTTGTATTTCTGTTTTATTTTTTATTTTTTTTTATTTTTTTTTAAATTTATTCTTAAACTATTTTTATGTATTATTCCTTAGGAAAAGTATGAATGATGAACTGATTAGTGAGCACTTTTAAATTTCGTTGTACATGTGACAAAGACTAAATAAATCTATTCTCTATTCTCTTAAAATCTCAGATTTAGAAACTAAAGATAAGATCATCGTTATTGATCCCACAAAGAGGAAACTCAACAGTCACAACATCTCTGTGGTCAACCAGATGCACAAACAGAAATATCAAACCTAGAATAAAGAAAAAAACTACAATTATTTACAATAAACAGAAATCCACTGAAGTCCAGATCCTTCCAGCACAACATCTGTGTGAAAATAAAACAATACATGTTGTGTTTACATGTGTTCAAACGACAGAAGAAGCTTTAATTGGAAGTCTTTAACAATATTTCTAAAAAAAAAAAAAAAAAAAGAATTGATTTTGTTTTAATTATTTATGTTTTCTATTGTAATTTTCTGTGGTTATTGGACCATCTTTGGTTCAGAGTTTAGAAAAATTAAATTAATAAACTTGTGAGGGTTTTTGTCTGCTCACAAACACAGAAATTGTATGATATTTGGTGTTTTTAACGTGTTCTGGTAGATTTATTCTGATGATTGAGGACAAATATGAAGAAGATTGAGCCTGAAACTGAGTTTTTGAGTAGTCAGATTGTTGAAATAGATCACAATTATGATGTAGAAAACAGAAAAGTCTCTGCCATGGGGAAGGGAAGTGGGGCGGGCCATCAGTCAGGTAACTCAGAGGTGAATTTGTGATGAACTCCTGCAGAAACTATGTCCTAGAAAACCACAGAGTTTTAGATTTTGGCTAAAAACGCCATCATTCTGATTAAATTTAGTCCTTGAACACCTGAGGCGTCATCAGTGACGCCAAAAAACAAAAATATTGAACATTCTGTAACTTTTTTAGCCGTCAACAGGATCAACATCATTCCAGTGGATTCTGAAGGAGAAAAGCGGCGCGAAAAGTTACAGTAAATCAAAGAACATGAACACCTAAAGGGTTAAAGATAACGTCCACGCCTCTCGGATTGTCCGTGACGTCGCCTCTGAACTCAAACACCTGCAGCAGCCGCCTCCGAAGGCGGCGGTGGAGCTCCGATTCACCCGTGTTTTGAAAGTTGCAGAGTTTATTTTGATCTCTTTGGATCGGGCCCGCCGTATTCCGGCGGCAGCCTCCGCCTGTCAGGTGTCAGTCGAGCCACCGCGGAGCGCCGCCGTGATTGACAGCCGCATCTCCGCCGTCTCCGTCCTGCGTGGCAGCTCCAGCCGCACACCTTCTCCCACTATCAGTGACACCCAGATGTGCTGCAGCAGCTGCCTCCCGGATCACCCCCCCCACCATCTACATAGACCGCCGCCTAAATATTTAATGGCGCCAGAAGGCTCTGCTGCTCCTAACCGGGGAAAGGCAGCGGCGGAGAAGACAGACTGGGGGAGATGAAAGGATGGAGGGAACGAGGTGAGAGGCTCGGGGGGGTCACGGCTGGGCCTGGCTGAGCCGAGTTGCAGGTAAGAACCCCAAGATGACAGAATATGCCAGAATTTTGGGGACAAATGACAGCAGTGCAGGAAGAGATGACAGGTTGTGTTTTGGATATACCCCCAGGACAACCTCGCCTCACATCAAATGTCTAACAAGCTCGACAAGACCATTCTGATTCCGTGCCATACCTTCAGGGTACGACATTGCTAACCATGATGCAAAAATTGCATTGTGTATATGTGTGTGTGTGTGTGGGGGGGGGGGCGTCTTCCTGTCTCCTGTTTTCCAGCATGCATGTTCATCAGAGTGTGTCATCACTGACAGCTGATCAGAAAACACACACAGCCCGAGGTACTTTCTGTAATTTTGACTCTTCTTCGTGCCCCCCCCATCCCTCTCCAAGCCTTGGCTCATTCCCAAGCAACAGATTGCCGCTGTCGCTGGAGTTGCGCCTCACAGATGGAGCGGCATCACTTCCCGAGGAGCCTGACAGGATCAATCCAGGAGCTCATTCGCTCACAGTCAATTAAGCCATGTTAGTTTTGACAGGAGCCACGGGCGAAATAACAGCCGTCACTGTCTGGAAGGAAAATATTGTGACCGCACGGCGTGGGGGGGAGGGGCAGCTGGCTCCGCCTCCAGCCGACGCACACAGAAACCATAAAAAGTAATGAGACCTTCACGGTGGCGGCGGCAGGTTCAGCCCCCCCCGGGGGTGTGTGACACGGGTTCAAAACACTTCCTGTCACTTGATTATTCTGCTGTGAAAACACAATAACGGCGAAAAATGAAAGAGCGGGAGGCGGGACGCCCACTGAGAGAGGAGGCGGAGCCGCTCTCTTTGAACGGAGGAGAGCCAAACTCTTTGATTAGGACATGGAGGTAGGTAGCTGTGGGCGATGGACTGAAAACACTTGGCATCTGCTCGCACGTCTCCCCGCACACACCGCCGGGTGGGGGGGGCTTGGCTTTACCCCGGGCATCATTACAGACACTACACATCCCTTCTTTGAAGGGTTATCAAGGCTCCTCATTAAAGATGTCCCTGGCTTTCTTAGTGATGTGGGCCTCCACAGGGCGTAATAGACCCCCTTTAATTAGTTTGCAAACTCATTAGTGTGTGCCGGGCAATTAAATGTCCTTCCTGCAGAATAGTTTACAGCAGGACAAAGGGATCCCAGGGGCTGTCAAGGAAGTAGGGCTCACGGCTGAGACAACTGTCCCCTCTGCGGGGGACCGTCATTAGGGAGCTAAGGCCCCTCCATCATTCCCAGTCCACTCCGCCGAGCTCGGGGTTCTTCTTCTTTCTGTTTAATGGCTCCGCGTTCCGGTGCCAGACACGGGATGAACCGAACAATCATTAGGGAGGAGAAGCTTCATCTGCATCAAACATCTGAAGGAACAAAAACCTCCTGAGAAGTGACGCCGCGTGAGGTTCAGATGTCAGGTGACTTTTTACTGTTCGACTCCAGCGGGGTTCAAAATCAAAGTTTCTCCTGTTCAGATTGTTGCTCTTTGATATTTAGACAAAGGTTTTCTTTAGTCGTTCGCAGAGAAAAACAAATAAAAACGTTAAAAAGCCCCAAAAATAGTTCGATCTTTGATTCACTGTCATTTTTTTATTGTTAACATGATAATTCCAACAGTTTGTGCTGATTTTCTCCTTCAGAATCTCCTGGGATGATTGTGTTAGACTGTAAAGAGTGAAACAGTGGATCAATTAACATAAGTTACATTAACATGTATCAGTCATATTAATACATTAAACTGCAGTTTTGAGTTAAGTAAACCATCTAGTCAAATGTTGATTTGATAAAAGCTAATATTTTTAAATGTAACAAATTACAGGTCTTATGTTAATTGATCCAAAGATTCACTTTTTACAGTGTAACGGTTGAAAAGTATGTTAAAGAATTTTGTGTTTAAGGGCCGCGGAACGAAGACCGCTTCCATTTGGCACCCATGTTAACCTATACGGTGTGGTTCACACAAGGCGCGGGGCGCCGCGGTCCTCCGCGGAGGGTCCGCGCCTCTTTTCTCATTCAGAATCTACTGGAATTATCGCATTACTACTGGAAAAGTTACAGTATGTTAAAGATTTTTGTGTTTAGGCGTCACCAGCGACGGCTCAGGTGTTACTCCTGGTTCATACTGAACGCAGATGCGGTGCGGACTGGAGCCCGCATCTATTTGACCCTTTCAACAGCCTTCCACGCCGCGGTCCTCCCCGGAACTCTCGCGTCGTGCAGCGGATGGTCTATTTTGAGCACGAGCCGCGAGCGATCCGTGTCAATTCTGACAGGAAGTTACATTAAGACACATGAGAAAATCTGGTTTATTTCCAAAATATAACCAATTTTTGACAATAAAACTCCGCGATTGACAAATGTGATCAAGTTTTGGTATTTGAACAGACTGTTCCCTTACCAAAAATAACTATACTTCAAATATATGTTATAAAGTATACTTAAGTACGGAAAAGTATATTTCCCAAAGTGTATTAAGTAAACTTCAAAATCATGCTGACAGTTTACTAACAATTATACTTCTTGGGACTAGATTTGCACACTTTTAGTTAGTAAAAAGTATATTTAGAAAGAAACTTTTGTGGTATAATCAGTTTACTGGCAATAAACTTTAAGTTTACTCTAAAAGTACACTTTGAAGTATATCTAATGTAACTTTTAAGGTTTGCTTTTAGTTTACAATTAATAAACTTTTACTATTTAATGTATTAACGTGCATTTTTTGTATACTGGAAGTATCCCAAGAATACATCTACTCAACTTTTAATACTGTGTAAGAAAATGTTGAACAACAGTGACAAATAAAGGCTAAATAAATTTAGACTTTCTAAGTATAATCCAGGTATACTTCACCCGAATTTATGATATTGTAAAGTTTATCTGTAATAAGTACCTAAACAGTAAACTAAAATTATACTATCTTAATTTTAGTTTTTAAAAAAGTACACTTAAGTTTAAAAAAAACAAAATAAGTGTCTTTTGACCGTCGTGGATAAATGAGCGTCCAGTGTGAACCTGGCATTAAAGGGTTAAAGCTGCAGCATTTTCCTTAAAAGCTGTGACCTGGACATTCAGGTAAAATGACTCGGAGAAAACATGACTTGTGCTGCCAGCACCTGTCAGGACTCTGGCTCCGAGGTTTGGACGGAAACTGTGAGGGAATTATTTGGACGTGCGGCTAAAATGGCGCCGCAGAAGTCCAGCAGATCAACAGAAAGGCTGCTTTGATATGTTTGGAGAGGATGCTCCTGATTTTAATCATATTTAGAGGAAAAGTTGGGATTAAAGTGCAATCCTGATCAAAAATGACTCAAACTTTTCTAGTTTGAGGAGGAAAATGTCTGTAATGCTGCAGTGATGGACAGAGTCACCTCACGATAACAAATATTTTATAGATGTTTTCACACTAAAAGTAAAAAAAAAAATCTTAATTTTGTATCCTTTTTAAAAAGCAGCTTTATTTTTGGCTAATCTGAAAGCTTTACTGAGTGTTCATACAGGATGGTCACATAGTCTCTATAGGTCAAGAAATATAAACATAAAATGTGCAAAAGAAGTTCAAGTATTTCCTCACATTTGAATTTGTGTGGCGCTGGATATGGTGAGGCAGGTCCCTCGTTTTTAACGCCGAAAAATAAAGAAAAACTTTTATTTAACCAGTCGTGCCAATAAAAATTATTTACAAAAAAAAAACGTATTGGACAGCAAAGTCCTAATGTTTATTCTTGGACAAAAATATGTGTAACAAAAAGAAAAAACTAATGTGAAAGTTTTTAAAATCCTTCTAAGTAAAGGCGATAAATGAAGCGGTAAATAAAAACTCCCTGGACCTGCACAGCCTCTCCACACAAACCATCAGAGAAGAATCCTGCAGGTCTTTAGGTTCACTAAATCATGTGACATGTGCTGAACCAATGACAGCTACAGAAGGATTAACTGGATAATTACTACTAGGAATAGTATTCTCATGCTAACATGTTAGCCACAACATGCTAACCACATAGCTGCAAGCTTTCTTCTATTGATTCTGATTTTAGATCAACATGATTATTTCTCTGTTTTGATAAATGAAGCTGCGTTCTAATCATTAACTGTATACGAGACCTGGACAGTGTCAAACATAATTTAAAAAACAAATGGAAAGGATTAGAAACTCATGTTGATGACAACATGTTTTGCTCATTTACCGGATTCTTTCAAAGGGTTCAGATTGTTTTGTACCTCAGGTGTTACAAACATCTCATTGACTGTATATGATAACTGGACTGAGTGACCCTTCCCCCTGGCGTTCCAAACAGGAAGTGGCTCATTTCTTGACAAATCTCTTTTTTTAATGGTTTTTCTTTTTTAGTTCAATTTATTTAAGTTATAAACTGACCAATCAGATGCCTCAGTAAAAGTGGGTGGAGCCTATGTTTAAAACATTTGACAGATCTTGTGCAGCCCTCTTCCTACAGGAGTGGTTGTCATAGAAACGATAAATCAGACCGACGTGGACCAATCACTGCTGACTGACGTTGTCTGGTTCCAACATGGCGGAATCTGGATCGTAAAAAAATGGTGACTGAATAGACATTTGGTTAGAATGTTTGATGGATGATGTCACACTCACTCGGTCCAGGTCTCATATACAGTCGATGGATTCAACAGCATTAAACCACCAGTTTTATGCTTTCCTGGAGGTCTAAGGGTTCTGTCTGATGTTCTGCTCCCTGAACTCAAAGAACCCATCCCAGAACCAGAACCAGCCGGTCTGGTACTCATATGTGAACCGGTCCAGATGGATTTACAGATCATCTGGAGCACCCTCTGAGTGGGTTTTGTTTTAGTTAGGCTCCTACTTGAAAACCAGAACAGTCGGATTCGGAGTCGTCGGCGTGCAGGAAGCCACGTTCTGGCGTGCTGTGTTCACTTGTGGTTCCGGTTTTGTCGCTGGGGTTTTGGATTTGTTTTTGTTTTTGTTTTGCACCTCAGGCCCACCGTAGGATGCAGCCCAAAATGTTGCATAATTAAATAGGAAACCAAAAAAAAAAAAGAAAAGCCGAGCAGAGAGGACGACTTAGAGAATCTGTCTGAAGAGAAGAGGATTCATAATGCAGAAGGCAGACTTATAATGAATGATGCATTAATTTATGAGGCTCTGTTTTTAAGAGAGTAAAATATATTATTTTCTCTCTTTTTATAGATTTATTCTTGGTTTATCATCCGAGGTTCACAGCTCTGGAGGAGCCCAAGGCGCATTCCAATGCACTGTGACTCTCTATAAATCCAGCTAGCATGAAATCTCAAGGAGCCGATGCTGTGAAAGAGCCAATCTGCCTGTTTACACCATCTCATCTTACACAGAAGCCTTGGCGCCTGCCCTGCAGACCCCCCCACTCACCCCCCTCCAAAACATGTTTGCAGAAGTGTTCATGCTGAACAAAGTGATTCTATCATCTGGGCCTACTCTTCCATTTGTGTTGCTGCTTCTCCTGAAACCCGTTTCAAGCTGTGTCACCCCCGACTCAGGCGAAGTTTGAAAAATGGAAGAAGGGAACCATGCAAAGTGGACACATTCTCCAGCCTGCCGTAAAATAGCCGGGAGATGGACCATTAGCCATTCGCTGCTGCCGACCAGGCTGCAGATCCTGCGTCTGCACAAACCAGAAGGTCAGAGAGAGCGGAGGACCGGAGGAAGTGGTCATTAAACGGGGAATGCAGCCCGTAAGCCCCGCCCACCAAAGGTTTTCATCAGATCAGATGACGATCGATGTGGCTCCAGTTACGTTTCTTACTAAAAAGAAGAAGTTCCACCTTGACTCACAGCAGAGGGCTGTTGAAAACTGTCCAGAGCAACTTTGACATGATTCTGTATTGGACGCGGTGAAATAATAACCATAGAAATCTCTTTTACAGTTGCCACGCCCACTTCCTCCAATGAAAGTAGAAACATCCATGACTCCATGTTGCTGAAAGACTTCACTCTGTGGGGTTTAGAGTCGAAGTTTTAGTCTAAACCTCCCGTATGGGTGGATACCAGCGGCGTCCCGTCAGGGCAAAGCCTTCAGTGAAGGCCCAAAACTGAAAAGAAGTTTAAAAACCAGCGGATCAAACTTAATTAGCGAATGGTTTAACTGTTTTAGCTAAATTAGATGTTAATGTTTCCAGCTTTTAGGTTAATTTGTCATTTAGTTAATATTTAAACTACATGCTAGTTGTTTTCGCTAAATTTAACATATTTTCAGTTCTTAGACTAATTTGTCATTTAGTTAATATTTCAGCTATATGCTAGCTGTTTCAGCTAATTCAAGCTTTTTTCAGTTTTTAGGCTAATTTGGAGTTTAGCTAATAATTAGCTTTATGCTAGCTGTTTTAGCTAAATGTTACATCTTTTCAGTTTTTTGGGTCAATTTGGCATTTAGCTAAGTTTTCAGCTACATGCTAGCTCTTTCGGGTAATTCAAGATTTGTTCAGGTTTTTAAGTCTAGTTTGGAGTTTAGCTAATATTTAGCTTTATGCTAGGTGTTTCAGCTAAATTTAACATTTTTTCCAGTTTTCTGGGCCAATTTGGCTTTTAGTTAATATTTCAGCTACATGCTAGCTCTTTCAGATAATTCAAGCTTTTTTCAGTTTTTAGGCTAATTTGGAGTTTAGCTAATATTTTAGCTTTTTGCTATCTTTTTTGGCAAAATTTGACATTTTTTTCAATTTTTTGAGGCTAATTTTAAGTTAAGCTAGGATTTCAGCTACATGCTAGCTCTTTCGGGTAATTCAAGATTTGTTCAGGTTTTTAGTCTAGTTTGGAGTTTAGCTAATATATTAGCTTTATCCTAGCTGTTTTAGCTAAATTTAACATCTTTTCAGTTTTTAGGCTAATTTCTCATTTAGCAAATATTTCAGCTACATGCTAGCTGTTTCAGCTAATTAAGGCTTTTTTCAGGTTTTTAGACCAATTTGGAGTTTAGCTAATATTTTAGCTTTATGCTAGCTGTTTTAGCTAAATGTTACATCTTTTCAGTTTTTTGGGCCAATTTGGCATTTAGCTAAGTTTTCAGCTACATGCTAGCTCTTTCGGGTAATTCAAGCTTTTTTCAGTTCAGCTAATATTGTAGCTTTTTGCTATCTATTTTGGCAAAACTGGACATTTTTTCCATTTTTTGAGGCTAATTTTAAATTTTGCTAAGATTTCAGCTACATGCTAGCGGCTTTGGCTAATTTAGAATTGTATCAAGTTTTTTGGCTAATTTTGGCACTTTGTTAATATTTTAGAAAGCTATCATCTTCAGTGTTTTCAGCTATTATCTTCAGTGTTCTTAGCCATCAATTTAAGCATCTTCAGCTATTAATCTGAGCTAATGCTCTATATTTCGTTTTTAAATGTTTTAGAATTGTTTTGTTCTCTGAAGATTAAAAAAATTAATTGGCTTTCTGAAAAAACATAGGTGTTTATGTTTAGGCTTTGATTGTTTCACTTTTTCTGTTGGCCTACAAACCGACCCCGGAGAAGAAAACAGTGATGTGGTCCTCACAAGAAAAATAAAAAATAAAAAAAATAAAAAATTGGGGACCCCTGCTATACGGCATGCAGGATTTTACAGGAAAATCTCCCTTCATGGATGGAGTCCATCTTTAAATAAGTTGCATTTGCTTTAAATAAAAAAGCGTATGTTCAACTTTAACCCTTTAACACCTGACGCTTAAACAACATTTTTAACATTCTGTAGCTTTCTAACCGTTAACATGATCAACATTTTCTCCTTCAAAATCTGCTTGAATTATGTTGATCGTGATAACAATGAGAATTACAGTAAATCAAAGAACAAACACTGGAGCTCCGGTGTTAGGGGTTAATGAGATGTCAATTGTGCTTTGAGGAGATTTGCACCTGAGGAGTTTGCTCAGCTCTGAAATGCACAGACCGCCACTGCGTGATCTCCAAATGTACGGAGATTTGCAGGGACGAAACAGACGTTTCACCACATCACACCTTTGACCCCTCCCATGAAGCCCCTATGTAGCGGAGAACCCGCATTTTCATTAAATTACCCAAACTTTATGCACTCGCCATGATGTCTTTGGCCTGAATTTCATGAGATTTTCTTGAAAACCTTTTGGGGTTCAGATGTTGGCTGGTTTTCACAGCTCCAGTCATAAATTTACCAAACATGTTTTCCTTCTCAGTCAAAATGATCCGTCTCCTGCTTTGAAAAAAGAAAATGTTGTGTTAGGACGGAGTGAAATGCCAGCTCCTCCGCCCTCTCCCCGATGTCAGCCCACCGTCAGGGAGAAGCCAGGTGGACCAGACATGTTCCTCCACTTTTCCAAGACACAAACCAGTCAATTTGTCATCCAGTGAAGAGGTTGAACCTTTAATTAAAGTGGAGAGCTGCCGCCATCAGGGCCCAGCTAAATGTCACATGATAAATAACGGCAGAAGATCTGGAGAGCTCCCTTGGAGTTTGTTTCACGCGAGGGGATAAAAGGCCACACGCATTACAGGGTAACTGCATATCAATATGTTAAAGAGGTTCAATTGTATAAATTGATTAAATGACCCGGCTGCGGAGCGACCACGCTTCACCGAGCCCGCTGTTTGAATGTTGACGATGTCACGTCGGCGGGGCGGGATGGAAGCCACGCCGAGAGCGCGTGAGTGACATTATGAAAGTAAATGATGGGTTTCTGCGAGAATCATTCACTGAATCGATCAATAAGCCAGAAATTACACTCGAGCCGTATCGCTGAGGGTGAAATGGGACGCCCGTGAAAGCGCTTTGCCACGGACGCCATTAGAAACGATTGGCTAATTACACCAGATTCTCCATTGGATCTTCTCATTCGGCGTGAAGACGCTGCTGTGGGCTGATACCCAGAACCCCTTTCCCTCTGCAGACATTTTACTGCTCGTATTATCAGGCAGCTTCATCTTGACCCTTCAAATATCTAAAACGATCGCCCTGTCTTCCTCCTGGAAGCCCTCCAATGTGCCGTCGATTCCACTAAAATCCTCTCTCATCTTTCAGCACTTGATCCCCTAATCTCGCTTTTGTGTCACTCACTCGACGGAAACTCTTGTGTCTGTAACTCGGCGCTCAGAGCGAACGGCGCTCCGTCACGCCGGGCGCCGGATCGCTCCGCTGCATATTCATGACTGAATAAAAGAAAGTTTGTGCACATTTATCTGCAAAGTTCTGAACATTAACAGGACGTTTATTTATTTCTGCTCTCGACATCTGCTGGGGAGACGTGGAGCATCGCTCTTCGCTGAGGTTTAATGTCTCACGGCTGTCGCTCCAGGCGTGTCGGAGCACTTCGTTATGATGAAGATGAGGTTTTTATCTTGATTAAATGATTCTGAAGCTCCTTCAGGAGCACTCGAGGTTTGAGTCCCGACCACTTACACCTAACTTTGGCGGCGCCAGAGAATTCCATTCCTGGGGGGGGCACAAACATGTCCTCCCTCCCTGACGACCCGGCGGGTCAATTAGCCGATGACTCCCGGAGTGACAGGAGTGTTTGTGGAAACAAAGCCGTGCCAAAGTCAACATGCGGGTTCCACTGAAACGCCGAGTCACGACACGCGACCTGAGCGAAAAGGTCAAAGACTTTGTTGACACGAAGAACAGATTTTACATTTGGAGCCGGCAGATTTCAGGCAGGAGTCGAAAACAAAAACACGCCTGAGATGATCTGCAGACATCCACACAAACAAAATAAAGTTCAGGAAAATGGCACCAATTTAAAACCAATTAAAAAGGTCAAAACACATCAAAGCAGAAGAAGGATTTGGAGCTTCTCTCCAAACGGTCCAACTCAGACTGGATCAGAACCCTGGAGAGACGTTCACACCAGCAGGATTCACACGTTTCACCACAAGTCATCGGAATAAAAATGACATGAAAACACGTTTGGAAAACTCTGATCCGATCAGACTCATGGAGATGTCCTCCCGATCAAGAGAGATGGATTATCCTGATTCTAGATCTGATCACGGTGGATAGAAACAATTCATTCCAATTGGGTGTCATGTAGGGATTGTCCGATCAGGTTTTTTGGTCCGATCCGATTCCGAGTCATTTGATTTTGTGTATTTGCCGATGCCGAGTCCTGATCTGATACTTTTGTAACACATTTAAAACATGAACAAATTGAATAAACAGATTTGTGTTGTCTCTTATTTATATTTTATTAACCTTTTTTTATCATCAAAAACTTAAATAGAACACTTATGTAGATTTAATGAACAAATAAACTAAGAAAAAAATACTATTTTCTTTGTTACATAAGTGATAATTAGTCATGTGAAAAAGTTTAGTGACTTTAGCTTTAACATCTTTAGAGCTATTGAACATTTTTGACCAAACATGATTCCTGTCCTCATTTAAAACTCTTAAAAATAAATTATGACTTTGTTTTAACATGAATTTAATGAGTGTTCATGACTAGCTGATATCAATTTATTAGTTTTTTGCTTTTTTAATTTTTTAAGATTATATTATTCTTTTTTAAGCTCCTAAGACATCACATTTTTGGTTTTATAGTTAATTTTCTTAACTTTTATTTCTCTGTCAGATAAATAAAACAGACATATCAAAGGACAGCTCGGGTCCTAAGGAGTTATTTTTTTTAATCCAGAAATTTATTTATTTATTTTTTGTGTTACATGCTAATTTTTTTATTTTTATTTTTTTGAACAACTGAACTTGACAGAAGACGCCTTAAGTATTGGATTAACAAGATCAGACGGTGTTTACGGATCAGACGATACCCTTAAGGAGTTCAATCACGGCGCTAGCAGTTAGCTTAGCACAGTTAGCTTTGCACAGTTAGCTTAGCACAGTTAGCTGCTGCTGTGTAGCCGTCCGTCTGTCTGTCGGCAGCACAAAGACATTTTTCTGCTGAAATTCCTTTGTAAGTCGTTTTTTTACGTTAATACAAACCAATAGAGACACTTGCTGTCAGATTAAAGCATTTTAATTGATCCCGGAAGTCTGAATCTGGGATCAAAACGCTAGCGTTTTTGTTGGCCTCCTGCTTGAGCTGCTGCTGTCTTTCATAAAATATGTGTATATTGAGCTGCAATAGTACGTGTGTGGTGAGACGTAGAGATGACACGGGCCGGTCAGAGGTCAGAGGTCAGGGGTCAGGGTTGGTGGTTTACCATTACCGTGGTGTTCAGACATTCAGATCATCTCGGAAGTTCAGCAGCTGAAAGAAACCCACAGAAGTCTCCCGTTGAATGTGTGGATCTTCATTTTAATGTTTACTTTGTCTTCAGAGCGATGAGATGGGATTCTGAGCCTTCTGCTAATAACAGCGTGATTAGCATATTAAAAACATTTGCTTCCAAAGCTAAAGGCATCAGGAAAAACCTGTTTGTTCAGAGTCATTTGTAGCTGTGGCCTAACGAGCTGTTTCAAGCTGTTTCGTTTCAAAAATAAGAAAAATGTTTTCATGAAACCAGAATCATTAAAGAGACAGTTTCTTCACTCGTGCAGCAGCGTTTTCCCTCAAAACCAAAGCAAATCTCAGATTCTTTTGGCCAAATTAGGATCAGAAAAGAACGACTTCAATCAATCTTTTCTTTTTTATTTTTACTCCATCAAGACGTTCTTGCAATTTCAGCAATCTTGGTATCAAAACATTCAACTTGTTCAGGACGTTACTGCTTGCATTTTCAGTATGAATTACTTTTTTGAAATACTGAGCAAAATATGCCCCATAGGAAATGGATTAGAGAGTCTATGAATTTCAAAAAAATCTAAGTAGATTAGCAAGAATCCTTTAAATATATTCTTGTTTTCATCTTTAAGAGTAATTGGAGTTTAGTTTCTATTTTAGCAACATGCTAACGTTTTTGGCTAATTTATTTAATGAGGAATTTTATGCTATTTGGAGTTTAGCTAGTATTTTAGCAATATGCTAGCTTGTTTTTGGCTAATTTGGCATTTACTGAGGTTTTAAATGCTAATTTAAAGTTTAGCTCCTATTTTAGCAACATGCTAATGTTTTTGACTAATTTGTTACCGTTTTTATAGGCTAATTCAAAGTTTAGTTTCTATTTTAGCAACATGCTAACATTTTTGGCTAATTAAGTTTATTGAGGAATTTTATGCTATTTGGAGTTTAGCTAGCATTTAAGCAATATGCTAGCTTGTTATTGGCTAATTTGGCATTTAAATGCTAATTTAAAATTTAGCTTCTCCTTTAGCAACATGCTAACATTTTTGGCTAATTCTTCATCTACTGGGGTTTTTTAGGCAAATTTAGAGTTTAGCTTCTATCATAACCCACAGAACTCGTTTCTTCAACAGCTTCATCCCTTCCACACTCAGACTGATGGCAAAAAACAATAACTGAAAATGTGAAAAAAACTACCTCACTAAAAATATATGTGCAATGTGTCTTCTCAAATTGGTCAACGTGCAACATTTCACTCTTCAAATTACTCTTTTTTTGTACTTTTACCATTCTATTTTTGATACTCTTGTACTTTTTTCTATTTTTCTTAAAACCTTCTGTACTTTATTGTTATTTTTTGTGATGTACATATTTGTAATCTCTATACTATTTAAACTTGTACAGAAACTCCAGTCTTTAACCCAAACAGTGACTCTGAGAGACTCTTGCATACATGGCAAATAAAAAACCTTGAACCTTGAACAACAGGCAAACCTTTTGACTAATTTCGTTTATTAAGGAATTTTAGGCTATTTTGGAGTTTAACTAGTATTTAGGCAATTTGCTAACGTTTTTGGCTAATTTGGTTTATTGAAGAATAGTTGGCTAATTTGGAGTTTAGCTAATATTTGAGCAACTTGCTAAGGTTTAGGCTGATTTGTTATCTACTGAGGTTTTTATAGCCCAATTTAGAGTTTAGCTTCTATGTTAGCAACAGGCTAATATTCTTGACTAAAATAGTTAAGCTAGTGAGTAGTTTAGCTAGTAATTAAGCAATGGGCTACGTTTTCACACTAATTTGGAGTCTACTGAGGTTTTTATAGCCTACTTTAGAGTTTAGCTTCTATGTTAGCAACAGGCTAATGTTCTTGACTAAAATAGTAAGTAAGCAATGTGCTATCTTTTTACACTAATTTGGAGCCTACTGAGGTTTTCTGGGCTAATTTGGTGTTTAGCTCATATGTAATCACACTTTTTGCAATATTGTCATGTATTAGAGATTTATAAGTAATTTTACTACAAATTTTTCCAAAAATTTAGGTCAACTTCAGCGCTCTCTCATAGTTCTTTCGAGTCTTTTAGCAAATTTAACATTTTGCAAATAGCTTTTCCATTTTCAGGAAATTCTTTTTAGCAATTTTCAGCAAAAAGCTTGAGCATCCTCAATGACTACTTTCAGCAAAAAGCCTTCACACTATCATCATTGCAGGTAATGCATCTTCTCTAGTTGTAAACAGTAATCCTCAGTAATGCTCACATGGCAAAAAATAGAAGCTGCCTGTCTGTGTGAGATCAGGACTTTTACAGCTCTTTATAAACCAGATCAATCAAAAGATGCAGACAGATTTAGGCTCCAAACTAGCATGGACTCTTCTGGCTTCACCAGGACTCTTGGCAGGCGGGGCGCAGAGGCCGGTCCAAATATCTGCTGCAGTTTGGTGCTGCTGTGATGTCCGGGCTTGATTTATACCGGGCCCAAAAGCTGCATCGAAGTAAGTCGCCCTCACAAACTAAAATGTGTTCTTTCGGGGTAGAAAATCCTGAATCTGAATCGTTTAGCTGCAGACGTTTCCTATGAATCAAGTATGTAAAACTGGCGCATTAATGACTCCGTCATCTGTTACCACAATCTTCTCCCTTGGTGTAACATCTTAATCAACCGATACAAATATTGTTAATAATTCAAGCCTCATTGGTGTACTTAATCTCTCTCATTTTCTAATCTTCCTAATAATTCATTTGTTCAGTGATTAATTACGCTCATTTATGTCATGTGGAAACAACATTTGTTTTTAATTGTGCATGTCAAAAGAATTTTCCAGAGTATCTGGAGCTTTGGTCACCGCAGGGTTCCCCCCATCCAGCTCCGCCGCGTCCGCCAGCGATCCGATTTCTCCACCGCCGCACCATATGTGGCACCGCAGTTAATTACTCAAGAGGAATTGGCTGAAGACGCTTCTTAACAGCAGGTGAGGCGCTCCAGCCCAGAGCTAAACCAACACTAACTGGTCAAGCTCAGCTGCCCCCGTTCCACTGGCTGCGGCGCGCCGGACGGGCTCCACCACGCTGCGCCGCCTTCATTACAGATCAGGGAAGGTGCAATTAGCAGCAGCCCCCCCACCAGTTTCTAATTACCTTAAGACCCCCACTTAAACAGAGAACCTTATAAATCAGTTCCTGTTGCCCGTCGCAGCTCCCAAACGCCACATTGTACCAGCAGATGTCCACGGCAGCGAGCTTGTCTAACGAGGAGGCGCCACCTCCAGGTAGGACGAAGCAGGTTCGTCTTTTAGCTAAAATAGGCGGGAAAAAAAACTTGAAGACGGACCAGGAACCATCAAAAACCACAAAGTCAAAGTTTGATCTGTAAAAACCACGATCAGGAAGCTAAAGAAACCAAAGCCTCGACACGTGTTCCAAATCAGGTGTAGTTAAAAATCAACTCTGTATTGTATTGGATTTGACAATACTGGCTTCAGCTTCAAATGCCGCCAAAACAATAAATAATTATTTATCAACAAACATTTAGTTCAGTTTCACCTAAACCTCCAACCACTAGTTGGCAGCAGAGCCTCTTTCTGCACCAAAACAACCAGATCTTGTGATATACATTTATGTTTATGGAATCCTCTCTTGATGGATATTCACTCAGTAGGGTTTGGTAATACTGAGAATTTGGGTAATAATTCCATACCAAGTATTTACAGGACCAGTATCACCAATATCGATATCGATACTTTTTTGAAATGTTGTATTGTAGAATCCTTTTGGAAATACACAATTTTTTTTGTTAATTAAGTGTATAATAAAAACACAGGACAGAAACTTTTGGCAAGTAAACATATTTGTAAACTAATGACAACAATCTGAACTTAGATCAAATATAGAACATGTACATCAGTAATATTTGGATAATGCAATAAGAAGAAAACAGTGAAAACATTTTAAAAAGAAAAAATGGAACAAATATGTAAGTCTAACAGAACCACACAAATATAAAAAATAAAGGCAGTAGTAAAATATCGTGACAAAAGTAAACAAAAGCAACACTAACAACACAACAACAAATACGACAATGTTGACAGATTGGGCAGTTTCCTGCACAGATTGGGCAGGTATTTGCTCAAATTGTTGTTTCTTCTTCTTTGTTTTTGCCCAGTCTGGCAGACAGACGTGAGCTTGGATAAACTCTGTAGGTAAATTTAAGTTCTGTACTGGACATACTAAAGAAAAACTGCAACGAAAGTATCGATATCGTCACGGTAGTATCGATACTTCACCTTTGTATCAATACCATCAATACTCAGATCGATTTACCCACTCCTACTCATTAGTCCCTCAGCTCAATGACGACAATAGAACTCTGAACTGAAATAGTCCGATTGTTGGAGATTGTTCATTGTTTTTAATCTAACTCATCTAGTACATGTATGCAGTGTTGAAAATACACAGTACTTTATTTTCATCATCATACTTGGAAAATCTTAAAGCAAATTTAAGTTATGTTTTTTTATGACCAAGGCACTTGGAGTTTGCTTTGGTAAAGTAGCTTATATGTGAGACCCGGTTGAATTGCTTAATGTTCTAATACATCATTTAAAATGATTATTTTATTCATTTGTGTTAATGTGAAAGATTTAATACTTTTCAGACAAAGTGGTTCAAAGTTCTTTTAAAACAAAGTGGTTCATAGTATTTGTTATAGTTCTGGATGAATTGGGATTTTATACCGTGATTCATATCGTGATTCATATCGTGATTCATATCGTGATTCACATAGTGATTCACATAGTGATTCACATCGTGATTCATATCGTGATTCATATCGTGATTCATATCGTGATTCACATCGTGATTCTTATCGTGATTCTTATCGTGATTCATACCGTGATTTATATCGTGATTCATATCGTGATTCATACCGTGATTCATACCGTGATTCATATTGTGATTCATATCGTGATTCACATCGTGAGTCTCATCGTGATTCATATCGTGATCCATATCGTGATTCATATCGTGATTCATATCGTGATTCATATCGTGAGTCTCATCGTGATTCACATCGTGATTCACATCGTGATTCACATCGTGATTCACATCGTGATTCACATCGTGATTCACATCGTGATTCACATCGTGATTCATATCTTGATTTACATCGTGATTTATAACGTGATTTATATCGTGATTCATATCGTGATTCACATCGTGATTCACATCGTGATTCACATCGTGATTCACATCGTGATTCATATCTTGATTTACATCGTGATTAATATCGTGATTTATATCGTGATTCTTGCTGATACACATCCTAAAGTCCCTAATGACCAAACCTTTAACACCAACATGACCGGCTGTAGTTGTGAGTAACTCTTCGGTTACTTTATTTCACCATTTCTAACTCTTGTTGCGTCAACTTGTTTGGACATCGGCAGCCATCTTGCTGAGGTGATTCTTGCCATGAGGACACGTTTAATAAAACTCATCAAATGTTCATTGACTTACATGTTACCAGTTTGTGGCTGTAACGTCATGTGGGACAAGAAAAGTAAAGTTTAGGGAAGTACATTTGGAAATACTTCACTAAGACGTTTGCATAGTTTGTGTCACAGCCCTCGAGGGCCGGCCTCCTGCAGGTTTTCTAGAAGCCCCGCCTTATCTGCTGCTGATTACCTGGATCAGGTGTGTTTGGCCAATAAGGAGCTTCAATGGGAGGTTGGATGGAAAACACGGCGGACACCAGAATCATTTTCTGCTTTGTGTTCTCACCGTTGACTGTATGTGAGAACTGGACTGAGTGTCCAATTAAAATGGTTTAAATCTTCCTCAAACCAAATGAAGTCAATGCAGTCGCCGTTCTTTCGCGATACGGCTGTGGCCATGTTGGAGCCGGATATTACCAGTCAGCAGTGATTGGTCCAAGTAGTTTAGAGTCAAGGTTTCTATGGCAACCACTAAAGCCAATTAGTATTGAGCTTGTTGGAACGCAACACTCCAACCACTAGAAAGTGGGCTGCAAAACATCTATCAAACACTTTGAATTTTGGACATGAAGGTCAGAAGGCTCCGCCTACTTTTAGTCTGATTGGTCAAGAAGATGTTAAAAAAAGTATCAGATCAAGAATGTTTATTCTGACCAATAGAATGACAGCCGTTTAAGTCTGTGGGATTTTGTGGGCACTTCCTGTTTGGAACGTAAAGGGGGAGGGGCCACTCAGTCCAGGTATCATATGCAGTCAATGATGTGTCTGTAACACTTAAAGTATAAAACAGTTTGAACACCATGAAAGAATTCTGTGAATGAATAAAACGTTGTCATCAGCGTAGAATGAATCTCTAATGTTTTGAATCAAATCAAAGTTGAAAAAGGTCCTGTAAATAAAGTTCACATTTTAAAGGGTTACTTTGATACTTGGGCTGTAATTTCAACGCCATAAAACACCAATTAGTGCTGACAGTTAAAGAGAACACAAGTGGCATTTATGCGGAGACA
This sequence comes from Oryzias melastigma, assembly GCF_002922805.2. Classification (NCBI taxonomy): domain Eukaryota; kingdom Metazoa; phylum Chordata; class Actinopteri; order Beloniformes; family Adrianichthyidae; genus Oryzias; species Oryzias melastigma. The sequence goes on from NC_050519.1 coordinate 930,529, forward strand.
AACACTGACCTTCTCGCTCTTCATGTCGTCAAGAGCCAGAAAACACAGCTGGATGCATGAATGCCAACCATCCATTTCAAACGTGTCCACCAAATATCAACAGAGCAGAGATGACATTCTCATCACCGCCCTGAATGTTTTAAAGACCCCCCCGAATGCCACTGTTGAGGAGATCACCTGCAGCCTCGCCGCGGCGCCGCGTGCCGGAGGAAACGCCGGCGTCAATCCTCACCCACCAATCCCACCGTCTAAAAATAACCCAGCATTCTCGGAGGTTTAATGAACTACATTTGGATTTATCTGACTGGAGAAGATGAATACTCTTTCACGGGAGGCATGCTGACATAAAATAAAAGCCTTTTCAAACTGAAAACAGGCTCCATTCAGAGAAACCCATTAGAGGAAAACAGCTCCGTGTAAGGCAGGCCGTGTGCCTGTAGGGGGCGCTGTGATTTCTACATTCAGTCCCATAAACCAGATTTTAATTAAAGTGAAGTTTATTCTGTAACCTTATTTTAGCACATCAAAGGGTCGGGAGTCCTGTTTGAAGTCTGGTATTTCAGCTGCAACACAATAAGAGGACCGACACAAGGCCAGGTTACAGGTTCAACTCCCTACGGCTGCCAAACAGTCTTAGGAGATGCTTCAATTATTCCATGTTAATATGAGGAGGAAAAACAACTATTTACAGTATTTTAAAAAGACTCCAGAAAAGCTTTGAGAACTCTGCAATACATGTTTTAAACACAAAACGTTAAAATCTGAATCTGGACCTGCTGAAGTATTGGGATGGTTTCTGTTTTGGTCTGGTTAGGACACTTTTATTAATTCTGTATTCTTGTTTTATTTAAGAATGCAATTTTTATGCAGTTTCAAATTCACTGGTGATAATTTCCTGTTTTTAGTGTTCAAATATGAACTTTTATGTCTTATTATTGATAATGTATTCTGTCCTAAACGTTATCGTGGTCATTTAATATTTGTGTGAATTCTTAAAAATCATTTCTAAAACGTATACAATATCGCTATCAAAACGTTCAAGAATTTCATGCTTGTTCTTTTGGTATTTGTACATTTTCCGTTTTTTTTATTTTACGTAATGTTTGCACATTTTTTAAAGAAACTTTCTGCAGATAGATCGTAAATTTGGTATCAAATCGTTCATCACGTTCAGGAATTTTTGGATACTAATTATACATTTTTAAATTTTACGCAAACTTTGTAAAGAAATTGTGTGCACTTTTAAAACTTAAGCATTACAGGTATCAAAAGGTTCAGGACGTTCAGCACATTAATGCTTTTACTTTAAATATTCATACTTTTACGCATTTTTTTAAATTTTTCGCAATTTTTGCAATTTTTCAAAAAGTTATTCAAACTCTTTGTGCATTCCGCAAATTATGCATGTTTGGTATTAAAACATTCTCCACATTCAGGACATTTTTCATCAGTTAAAGTAAATGTATTCAGTCTCTTCAGCGACCACATTCAGCAAAAAGTATCCACATCAGCATTTATGCAGGTTAAGCAACTTTTCCAGTTTAATGCGAGAATGTTTGCAGGGATCAAAGAGTAACTTTTTAGATGTTATTGTACCAGAGATAATGACAAACAAGTCCAGTCTCTCATCCATATCAGTGTTTTTACTTTTTGGAAAATATTCTGAATCAAGAATAAAACAAGATTTTTTTTGATGAACAGAATCCATTTTTTTCAGCTCAATTACATTTTAAAATCAACTAAAGACCAGAAAAAAACAAAAAAACAAGTATTAGGGTAAACACGAGTTATAAGAGTATTTTATAATAAATCTATTTTAATTTCTTTGTCAAAGTACATTTTTCTTCTTCTACGTCCATAAAACTGACGATTTCAGACCGAAGCCCCCTGACCTTTGACCTCTGTGTTGCTCATTGTCAGTTTGTCCATTAATCTCAGTAAAAACTCACAACTGTTGCAAAATAGGAATAAAAATGTCAAGTTTTGAAACTTCAGACATTTGTTACGTCTTTACGACGGTCTTCAGGAGACTTTAATGAAATGAAGAATGAATTTTAAAGATTTGTTGCCATTTCAAACAAATAGCTAAGAAATATGTATTTTCTATATCTGAATGTGGTGTAAAACTGTGTCGAAACTCCGTTTTTAACATGCTTATTTCAGTTCTCCAGACGGCAGGAGGTTTAGGCCACGCCCCCTTTGGTGCTGGAGGTTCAAAACTCGTGACAGAATTAATCAGCTTTTGTTCTCGATTACACCTTTTCCCACCGCCAAACGCTCACGACTGTAAAGGTAAATCCTTTGTATGAGTGTAAGTGGATTGGTAAATGGTGAGGGGGCGGAGCTACCTTTGTTTGGGAGGGGATTACAGGTCAGATTAGCAGAGAAAGAAGCTCTTTAAGACTCGGTAGAGAGCAGATAAGTGTGTGTTGTTGTGACTCTAAAAGCCCTTTTTGTGGTGTAAATGGTCAACTTTACCTCCAGCCTTTGAGCGGTGGCGTCTGGCGTCTGAATGAGCGAATGGCGGCGGACTGACACCCGTCTGAAAACGAACCTTTTCTTTTCTCCTTTACAGAACAGCAGATCTCTATATGTACATGCGGAGTGTATGACACCATCTGCCATCAACATACTTGTGTGAACTCATCTGAAAAAAGCCATTAACCATCACGACAAATTGACCCCCCGCCGTCAGCGGCAGAAATCCATCAGGGCGCCGGTGCAGAAACGGAGCGTGATCCCGCCGTTTGTGCGGCGTCTGTGCAACAGGGTGAGGTTGATCATCCTCGCTCGCCGCCTTTCTTTCCTCCCAGAGATTCCTCTCAAAGCGTCTGACAGACACATAAACACCGGCGTCGCAATTCACGGCTGTCTCGCTTTTATTCGGCCTTGGCGGCGAATATCTCGCAGATAAACGCTGCAAACGAAGAAACTGTTCTTCTGTTCGTCGTTTTTTGTTTTTCCCTCAGTGGTGATTTCAAAAACCTTATCTGTCTCTAATTAATCCCTGGAGGAAAGACTTTTTGCAGATTTGAGGCTGTTTTCCTGATCTCGTTATTTTTCCATGCTTGGAGACGCCCGCTGTGTGTGCGTGCGCGTGTGTGCACGTGTTATGACCACGCCAGCTCCATCCGTCACAGTTACCACAGCTGGACACATTTGGAGGTCAGGGAGAGGTAAAGGCTTCACCCTTTGCTGTGATTCGGGTGACACACGGCGCTGCTCTCCGTGTCCTCTGACAGAGGCTAAAGTAATCTATTACTACACATCCTCAAGCCTTTGTCTAAAACCTCCCTCCAAAACACCGATGTACTCCCCTCCCCAATCAGCCGTCACGCTGTAATTATTCGGGGTTGACAGGAAGCTCTCACCTTCCATTAGAGGAAAATGACTTTTTCTTTTTATCTTTTTGATGGGTTAAGATCTGTCACTTCAAACGATGGCATTTAGATTTAACAACCTTCAGACGCCGTTGAGCCCCCCCACCACTGAGCCCCCCCACCACTGAGCTCAGCTTTTCCTTTTTTTAATAAATCGCTCACTATTAGTAAATTAAATGAGTTTTTTTTTTTCAAACTTTGGTGAGAAATTATTGGTTTCTCTGGTTGACGAGACGAAAGAATCGATGGGAGCAAATGGAAGCAAATTGAATCTATTAAAGCCCAAATAAATGTGCTGCCGACTCGTACAGACCGCGGTGCTGCCTCATTAGGCCCGACCCGGTCCGAGTGTGGCGGCCGGACCAGAAGACCGCCGGTACCTGAGAACAGCAGGACCGGCGGGGGGGCTCTCAGGCCCGCCGTCAGTAATGAGCTCTAATTAGTGGCAGTGATTAACCGCAGAGGGGAGGTGGGGGCCGGATTGACAGAGCCGGCCCTCCTAACCCGAGGAGGCGCCGCCGCATCTTAAGCAGGAGCGGGGGAGGGGCGCGGCAGGTCAGGCGCCACAATAGCCGTAGATGAAGGCGGGACACGCGTCCAGAATCCCTGAAAGCCTTTTCGACAGCTGATGGCGCAAAGGTTGTCAATTCCTGGCGCCCCGAGGCGGGGTTATTCAAACAAAGGTCCTGGGGCGCGCTCGGACCTTCGCCATCCGCTAATTGAAAACAGTATCGATCTGCTGATTCAATTAAATGTGTCCGTCTTGTACAAATTTCCCAGCAACACCAGAATAAATGATGAGAGTCAACAGGTGAAACGTCTGAACTCAAGTCGCTCCGTCTGCCTCAGGAAAAACTCCGACTGGAGGACGAGTCGCTTCACGCCTCCAACTGGTTCTCTGAAGAAGGTGGACGGTCATTTCTGCTCCACTTCACTGACCTGCAGCAAAAACAAGCTCCACTCTGGCTGAAAGAAATCCATTAAATCTAATCAGTGAACCACGGCGCGGCCGGGCCCGCCGCACGCCGCTCCACGAGTGGGACGGGCCGCCCTTTGACCGCTCGGAGAAATGCTTCGGTCAACAAAAGGAGGACAGGATGAAACCGTCCGGTGAGTCGGTACCTGAACGCGGAGGAAGCTCTGAACAAAAGACACGGGCGGCACTCGGCCCGGTTCTACTCGCTCCGGTCCGTTTGTGGACCGCCTCGCTCACTGAGAAACTGAACCGACCTGCGAGTCTGAGGCCACGCCGACACGTGGGTCGAGTCGGTTCATTTAGGATAAGAACGAGTCCTTTCAGAGTCGGTCGGGTTTGGTTCAGTTCTGGTGTGGACGACAATCAAGGGATTTTCGCGTCACTACAAAGTCAGTTTTGAGGTCAAAATGTCCCAAATCGCAACCAAAATGTTCAGTTTTAAAGACAAAACTTTCAAAGTCGCAAATAAAAGTATTAACCCTTTAAGGCCTGTTGTCTCAAATTAAACTTTAGAAGGTCCTACATGGAGCATCAATGCAAAAACATAAGACAATATGTTTTCATATCTGAGAATGAATTCAGGCATTAATTCAAATGTGTCAACGTCAAGGCCCGGGGGCCGGATCCGGCCCTCTGGGCAATTCTATCCGGCCCTCCAGATCATTTTATGTCATTATTATTAACGACCGGATGTTATCTTGTAACATCCTTATTTTTACAGAATATTTATTCTATAAAGAGCAAACTGCTGAAAGTTATTTAAGACTTATGTTGATTTATTCTGAAATAATATTCCTGCCTGTTTTTATTCTAGTTTATGTTAAAAAAACTACGCTTTAAAAGTTTGAACAATTTAGTTTTTTTATTTATTCAACAAAAGTTTGTCCTGTTTTGTTGTGACCTACTGTGTGTTTTAGATTCTTGAGTTTGACGTCCCTGAGTTACAGAGTTAAATGTTTGCTTTTAAAATACATTTTTGTGTTTGCGACACAAATGTTTTCAGATAAGACGTTCCTATCTCTGATTTTCCTGAAAGCAATATATATATATATATATATATATATATATATATATATATATTTATTTTCTATTTGCAACTTCAAAAGTTTTATTTTTCAAACTGAACCTTTTGTTTGCAATTTAAGACATTTTGATCTCAAAGCTGCGACTTCTTTTTTTTGCAGTGTGGCGTCAGGATTCTCAGTCATGTGACTTTTTAAGCATTAAAGCCTTTCAGTGTAAAAGCATGTTAACTAACCTAAAAACAACATCGTAAAAAACATCAAATAAACGTTTTCTTCCTCTTCAAGTGTATAAGTTCAGTTTCATTTACTGGATATTAACTGACTGGAGTTCATGCTGGTATCTACTGTAAAACATTTGAGCTCAGGTCTAGGACTACCACGATTGGTCGATTAGTCACGACATTGTTGACAAATAAAAAAGTCGACAACTAATATAATTGTCAGTTAGTCGCTTTTTTTAATCTAAAATCCTTTGATTTAAATCTTGTTTTATTACTATCATAATTGTCTCTATCACACTTCAGGTTTAAAGCTAATGAGGGTTAAGATGTGTTTTTATGTCTAATTTATGTTCGTTCCGATTAATCAGAAAAATAATCGGTGATTGATCGACTGTTGAAGTGGCTGCACTAGTCGGGTCTAAATGTCTTTTGGCCGCATAGATGGAACAATAAAGGACGTTGGATGAGAAGAAGAAAAGGTTTCTAGATCAGTTCTGTACAGATTTGAAGTTGCTGGATTTTTTGTTTGTTTTTAATCATCTAATCTTCATACAACAGTTGAGGACGTTGATCAAATACTTCCTTTAAATAAAATACTCAAATCCTCATTGAGGTTCCGGGTCTGAACTTTCCGATGGTTTTACTTCGCCTCCATCCTTTGGTTCTTCACATCCTCTGGTAAAGTCGTGATCACATCCTCTGGAGTTTTAAAGTTGTTTTATTGTAACTTCTTCACATTTACTCCCTGATTCTCAAACGCTAAAATCATCTGAATCAAGAATAGAATCTGAAGACTTTACACAACTGCTGTGACCTTTTCAACTTTTGAGGATGAAGGTCGATCTTAGAATCGCAAGAAGTTTCTGAAAAAATGTAATTGAAGTTTTTACTTTGTATTTCCTTTTCTGCTGAATTGAGATGTGATATTTGGTAACTTCCTGTTTTTGGCATCAATGGAAAATAGTTGAGAAGAAGCAAAAGGCTTTCCGACGGTCGACTCAAACTGGGGATTTTGGGGCCAAACATCAAATTATCCAAGAACCTGTGAAGTTCCAACTTTTATCTGCATATTTACAGAACGATATACCCCTCTGGCTCTTCATCCAGGTGTGATGTCTGAAAGTGTTTAAAGATTAGCCATCGTGACTGAGTCTCCCTCCGCCAGTCGGGCGATCTACGTCGTGTTTCTGGAACGGAGGAGGAACGTATTTCTTTATGTGGATGTGCATTGGAGCACAGAACACATTCAGATGTAAATATTGAGTTTTTAATGACTTTAAAGTTATATAACTAATATTGTGAGGTATTTTTTAAGAACAGGCAGCTACACACTAAGGCTGAACTCTTCCCCTACAGCTTTCTCTACAGGGCAGCCACAACTAGTCACGACTAGCGACTATCATAACTGTCAACGACTAATTTCATAGTCGACGCATCGTTTCCTTTTTCTTTCTAGATTTTGTCTTAAAACTACGGTGCGTTCTTGCCATTGTCTGTGACACACGCGCAGTAGAGCTGATCCAGGTCAGTAGTGATGTCACAGGAAGTTCTAGGAAGACTCGGGGACCATGACAACACGGAGCTTGAAAGTTGGACAAGAGAGTGATGGAGATGTATATACGTTTATCACACATTAACTCTGCGTTATTTTAACTTCTCTATCTTAAATCTTCTTGTCTTAACGTGTACAGCTCCGTATCCGTCTGAAATCAAGACTAAATTTATGATTTTTGTGGTTATAGAAAGGTTGACAATGCAAAATTATATTTAAATTGTACAGAAATACAATATCTTAAAGAAGTGAAGTTTTTAGGAGTAATAATTGATGATAAATTGTCTTGGAAATCTCTCATAAATTACATAAAACACTAAGTTTCTAGATCTATTCTGTTTAAAATCAGCTCTGCAATAAACAAAAAGAGTTTGTATCTAGTTTAATGTTCATTAATTGTTCCGTATGTTTCATTTTGTGCAGAGATTTGAAGAAGAGGAAACACGTGACAGTTTGTTAACGCTGAAGATGGATCGTCGTCGAGGTAAGCTAAGCTAACATTAGTGCAAACGGAGCAAACTCACGACTATTTACTCATATTGACAGCCGTAAAGGGGCGTAACAGATCTGTTTGGATAACTAGCGACGGTTCGGTCCCCCCTCCCCTTAAAAACAATTCGGACAACCCCACCCCTCCAAATGCCCCCACATTTGTAGAAGAAGAATCTGGATTCGACCTAACATCGATGACGTCGCCGAGTGGTCGGAACGTCCACATTTGAGACAATATCTCTGCTTGGAGGGATAAATGTAGGAGGAGTTATACTGACAGACATTCAGATTCAGTCAAACACGTCAAGAATCATAAGTTTGCTCCAAACATTTTTGTTTCTTTTGCTTGTTTTGTTGTCAAACATGGAGTCTCATTTTAGAGTTCAGAACTTCCCTCTCTTGACAGTTTTTAAAGAAACTTATTTAAGAAGTCTTCAGATTAATGAGATTTTGGGTAAAAACCATTTTTACGAGTTTATCCAGAAATAAAGACACTAAAAATGTCCATTTTTGGAACGCCCATCTGGGTTAGAACTCCTCCAAATGCCCCAACATGTCTACAAGCAACCTTAGAAAAAAAAACAAAACAGGTAAATGAGCAGAAAAAGTAGAAAAACTTTTACTTCGTAGGCAGTTTGCTCAGCAGGGGATAAATAACTGACAAATTCTACTTTGCCAGGATCATTATGTGGCCTCCTACACTTGATTAGATGTGAGCACTCGCCGCCGCCTGTCCTCTCCCAGCAAACCAAAAATACCAGACGCAGCAGCCTCTCAAGCAAACCTGTCAAAGTTCCTCAAAACTGGGAGGCAAAACATGTTAGTGATTATATCTGCAGAGCTGACAGGTTAGGAGGAGAGCCACCGTCACGCGCCGGCTGATTTGTCCAGCGGTCACTCACTGGCTTATTTTCAAAACCAAAAATGTTGCAGCGGAAACTGCAGAATGGGAAGTCACAGGTCCGGCGCTCAGCAATTAAAGAAACAACGTCCACATCTGCTGCCTGGATTCAAACCTCCCAGCCTCTGATTGGACAGCTGCTCAAGCCGCTGAGCTACAGCCACCGTGTTTCTAGAAGTTTCTACGACAACTCCAGAGGAGGAACTGATGATGAGGCCGAGAGGACCAACGGTCTGACCAGAAAGATCATGAATCGACGTTATTCTGGAGAGAAAGACAGAAAACGATCAAAGACTTCAGCTAAATTCATATTTTATTAAGACGTTTTAATACTGTTGGCTTTAGGGATGAAAATATTTAGAATATTTAGATCTTTAATAGTTAAGAGTAAAAAATGATTGGAGATGCATATTTTCTGAAATGTAGACTCGCCCAGGTGGACGACTTGCCGCCGTGCGAACGCCGCCATGGTCATCGTAACGATATCAGAAACTTTTTTTTAAACATCGTCTGTCAAAAAAGACCCAATATAAATGACTGTATATGAGAACTGGACTCAGTGAGTGTAACATCATTCATGAACTCCAACCCAATGACGTCATCTTTTATTTATGATTCGGACGGCGCCATGTTGGAACCGGACGTCGTCAATAAACACTGATTGGTCTGACTCAGTCTGAGTTTCTATGGCGACCATTCCCACCAATCAGGAGTGAATAGGTCAAAAGGCCACACCCCCTACCACTTGAAAGTGGGCCACACAAAATCAGCCCAACTTTTTTAACGTGGAGGCCAGCAGGCTCCGCCCACTTTCCCCATTATTCAGACAACTCCTGCCGTCTAAAAGATACTGACACCATTACAGAAAAAGACTGAATGATCTCATGAACCCAGACGTAGGAACGTTATTGTAGACGCTTTTGGAGAGCTTTTCAAAATAAATGAACCTGAGCTGACAACAACACCCGAGTCTTCTATTCAATACGAATGACAAACAGTAAAACATTTTAGGTATTAGTTCCCAATTTTTTAAAGTTAGTTTTAGTTTTTCAGGTTTAAAATACTTGGTAATTTTATGTCATTGTTTTTATTGCTTTTTATAGTTGTATTACTTGATGGTAGCTCCTCCCACTCGCTGCGGGAGCCTCTAGTTTATGAACGTTTTTGGACCAGCTTTGAGATTCAAATTTGACACACATGAAAAGACGCAGCGGATGTGAATTTGGTGCATGAATTGCGTTTGGTGTGATTGTCATAAACGGGCAGACAGCTGGTTCCACCTGCAGCAGATTTGTTAGTTCAGAGTCAGACAGGCAGAGGTCAATCAGGAGCATCATCCAAGAAGGGAACAGTCAGAGTCCAGGTGAGGGTCAGGGCAGGCAGCAATGAGAACGAGCAGGGTCAGACACTGAAGATCAGGTCCAGACAGAAACACTCGGTAATGAAGGCATACATGTTTTTTTCTTCTTTATTAGACTTTGTAGAAAATATGGTGACAGCTGTTTATTTCTCTATAGACGTTTGTGGGATTTTGCAGGTACTTCCTGTTTGGAACGGCAGGGGGAGGAGTCACTCAGTCTAATAAACATTCAAAAGCTAATACGCACCTTTCTGTCAAAACTGTTTTGATTTGAATTCTTCTTTAATCAATGTAGCGCCCCCAGTGGTCATTCAAAAAACTGCTCAAGCTTTTGACTGAATGCAGACGTAGCTAAAGCTAAAACTGGGCCGTAAACAGAACTCGTCTCACTCTGAGGTGTTTCTTCTAATGAAGTGACACAAACGGCGGTTTCTCCTCGCAGCTTCACAACAAATGACATGATAAGTCGGCGCCAGCACCCCCCCGACAGGCTCGTGGAGCTTCAGCGGCAAAACAAGCAGGACGCTTGATTTAAAACATCAATGACTTTAATTAGCGTCATTCCACAATCACCAATAATAGTTGTGAAAAGTGTCTGACAGTCGCAGAGATCTGCAGCCAAGCGGGGGGGCTCTCCAGCAGATGAAATCAGCCCGCCTGAAGGAGCGTCACCTGAACAAGAGAGATGATGAGTCGGCCCGCTCGCCAACCACCAGCGGCACCAGGAGCACCTCGGCGGAGATCTGCCGTCAGCGCGCAGGAAGATGGATCATCCTTTTGTATGGAAATGATCCGTTTGAATCCCCGACTCTCTGCTCCAGATTTACAGAAGAATAAGGCAGATTAGCCGCTACACAACCTCAAACAAATGACGGGAAGCCACGGCGGCGGTAAACAGGAATGACCATCTGGAAACGGATTTGACCGACTCAAGAGCACTTTGGGAGTAATTAGTGTTCTGACACACAACATGCATACGGTTATCCACCTCTGAGGGAGCTGAAGCTTCACTTTGTTCATCATTCTTGTTCAGTTTATCGTCTTTCTTTTCCGTTTGTGTTCTTGTCAGAAATCTGACATCATCTGAAACATACGGTTCAGCTTCAGACGGATTTAAATCACAGGATTTCTGTTCCTCACTACAGCTGGAACCCTGAGAGGACCTCAGAACTTTGCTCTTTATAATCTTTTTAAAATCTTTTTTTTAAACTCAGTTTCCTGCTCAATTTAGACGTAACAAATATTCTTCACATGCCAAAAATGAAACAAAAACCACAAAATGCTGCCAAACTGAGCAATGCTGAGTCTAATTAGACTCCCAGCATCAATGGTTACTGATCTGACCCAAAACTTTATTTAAACCGTCAGACGATTTACAAAGAGCTGCTGGGTGAACAGAGGAAATGATTTGTTGGTGCGTTCTTTAAAGTATAGAATCAACTTTTTTTTGTTTTTTCTGCAGGAGGTGTGTTAGAAGACTGTTCCTCTGTTCCTCAACCTGTTTTAGACATTTTTATGAAGTGGAGTCTTGCCCTTGATGAAAAACTGCATCATTTTAGGAGCCAAACAGTGTTTTTGTTTAGACAGAGGTTTAGAAAACATCTATGAGTTCTTAAAGGTTTGAAGAACTTCTGGATAAGATGTTAAATCTCTGCCAAACAGTTTGAGGCGCTGGTTTTACGTCACGTTTCCTCTGGTGGTTTCTGTCGTCCACATGACCAACAGCAGCATATGAGGCTTTATGGTTCTAACTCTGAAGTACTAAAGGATTCAGACGGACAAATCGGAATCGTGTCGGAATGTTGTGGCAAAGTGAAGTTTGGAGATTTTTCATGATTTTCTACAATATGAAAAATTTAAACTTTTACTTTGAGTGATTTTCACAACAATTCATACACATGGCACCAGCTTAAGTCTACAACCACAACCAAAGTTTTGTTAACCTTTGACCTTTAAAGGAGGCCGCCATCTTGAATAAAAAATAAAAAAATAAAAAAAAAACATTTTTAGTACCAATAAATTTAAACTCTTTCTGGGGATTTCAATCTATCGTCTCTAAACCCTCAAGCATCTTTGGGAAGTTACTTGGAGAAAAAAGTTTATAGATTTTGGACATCATTTGCACGCTGAGCGTGATTTCAAGTGGCGTGACTCTGTGGCTCGCACATTTTTTCACTGAATATTGAGAAAATATAATACATGAATTATTGGTGCTAGCTGCACAAACTGATACAGACAGTATGATAAGGACACATTAGGGATGTGTTTAGCAAAAATACCTCTGTTGCCAAGGAAATCCAAAAATTCAGTTTTCCTGATTCTTCTGAAAATGACAAAAACCTGTTCGTCACCTCCAGGTGATTGAAAAATAAAATGGTTGCTATGGAGATAAAACCAACAGAAAAGCCGCAATTTTGATCAAGTGTTTGTTTTTTACTCCATAAATTTGCCGTGCTGCTCTGAACAAGAGGGGGAGGGGCATAAGGGGAGAGAAAGGGGGAGGGTAGCAGCCGCTCAGCCGGTGGGGGAGGGTAGAAAGTGGCCCGGAAGGGCGGGGGTGGGGCGTGTCATTCAATGCTGCTAGCAGCTTTGATTTATGTTGTTTTTGACGTAGCTTTACTACTACTGCTGAAGGAAATGATCCTAAGAGGTGATCATTTGTTTTCAGGACGCCATCAATACAGGAAGTAGTTTTGGGAGTTCAGTTTGAAACAGGAAATGTCTCAAGTGGTGAGCTGCTGATTTAATTTAATGTTTAACTTTAACATTTTCCTTGTGGAAACCCGACCGTGTCCCTGTAAGTGTTCTCCTGCATGTTTACACATTTCTGTAAGACAGCTCACTCCTGATTGGCCAGCCTAATCAGGCCAAACAATGTGAGATTTTCAGAGCGTGACTCAGATTCTGTTTGAAAGACGCAAAAAAATCCACTTCGCCTCAGTTTCAAAACACTGCCAGTAAAAGAAGGATCATCTGACAGCATTTTTCATTAGGAAATAAAGAAAATCACTACTCTCTGAGGGCCAGCGCTGATCTGCAGTCTAGAAAATGTAATAAGAAAGACGAGATGATTCACTGCTTTACAATTAAACGCAATCACGCCAAAAAACGGCCATGATGACAATTTAAAGCCGGCAGAATCAACGCTGGGAGGAAGGAGAGCCGCTGGCGAGAGAAATGAAGCAAACGTGGCTGACACTCATTGAATTACACGTTGACAGCTCTGTGTTAGTGCAGAGATGAAAGAAAAATGAGATTTTCAAAAGTGAATATGGGGAATGATGGTATTGCTTTCTCCACATTGTCAAACTTGACAGTGCTATTACCATTAACATCAGGTGCTGGCATATGGTATTCAGTTAGCGGGAATCAGACTCCTCCTCTGAATACTAATTGTTGTTCGAGAGCAGAACTGTGAAATACTTCTGAGAAATTAAGTCAAAAAAAGAAAGACGTCAGTCAATTAATTTCTGCAAAAACAAAATAAAAGTTTTGTAAAAAATCCTTCAGCTTTTGACTTTTTGAAGGTTTGCTTTCAGCAGAATCGGCTCCAGATTTATGGATCATAAATTCCATTACAGAACAATTATACTTTGCTATTTCCTCATTCGTTGAAGGACAAAGAACGTAATGAAAATGTGTGGAATTGTTTAAAATATTATTCATGTCTTTTATAAGCTGTTAATAAACGCTCAAATTGGAGGACTTCTTTAAAGTCCATGAATTTTAAAAAGGTGATTGATCGGAGATTGTTAGAAGATAAAGAGAAGCCAAAGGCTGAAATTCAGCTCAATTTCCCTTAAAATGGATCCATCTTCTATAACGAAATGAGCGAAATATTTCAACATGAGCTGAGCAGCAACTAAAGAGAAAAACTTATTAAAAGTTGGAGTGAACTTTGAAAATGCATGGATGGGAGGACGTGAAGACAAACGACAGCCGTCGTCTTATTATTCCGGGACTGTGTGGTAAAACATGATCCTTTCATTAAACATCTGTGTTGGAGCTCGGCTCTAATTAGTTATCTTACTTGTCTCTTTGCACCGCGACTTGTGTCGCTTTCAGGTGGAGCTGTCGTCCAGTCAGGAGGAAGGATTCATTTGTCCGTGCATTCAGTCTGACAGTTTCCTGTCCGAACACGGGCGGCGGGACGAGCCGGAGCGGCCGTCAAACGGCGGCAGAGACGGCAGAAGCACAGAAACTGTCAACTGCCCAGAATTCAGCTCCCTAACAGCAACATACTACGCTTAATTACTGCTGGAGAAACGTGGCTTACACGTCGGTGACAAACACAAAAGGAAAAATGGAGTCTTTGCATCAGGGATGGGTAAACTACGGCCGGGGGTCATATACGACCCGATAAACTGGAATAAATTATATTGATAATCCTTATAAATGTTTTATTTTTCCTGTAGTTCTGGTGTCTACACATAAAGGGTGCACTACATTTTGTTTTTTTCCGGCGTTCATGTGCGTTTTCTGAGTCGAACAGTCATTTTTCCGATCTAAGTTTGTCTTTTTCCTTGAGAAACATCAGTGTAATAGGCACTAAAATGAGAACTAAAGCCACGATTTTGAATAAAAAATTCTTAATCTTCTGTTTATATGTACTTTTAATCAAAATGTAAGTATGTTTTTGTCCAGAATCCTTGATGTTTCCTTTTCTTATGAGTTGGAATATCAAACTACTAGGGCTGGTATCGATTATAAATCCCAGAAACGATTCGATTTGATTCACAAGAGCCTGGAACCAGGGTTCACTTTGGTGTAATCATTTGTTCCAGGTTATCAGTGGGAAACTAACTCTTTGTGACCTACGAGTCAAAATAGCGCCTGAGGGCTAAAAAAATATGCAAACTTAAAAGCACTTTTTATCCGTATCATGGCCCACAAGTATGACCATAAAGACTTTCAAATGGATTATTTTCCACATTTTCTGCTGGTTTCCTGTAAACAAGGCCACACGACATTTTCTACCAACATTCTGGCGGGAAAACTGTTTAAAAAAAATTGGGGCTCAACTGAAAATGAGAATTTAGCTGATTTTAAAAGGTTTACGGCCCTTTCAACAAATACATTCAAAACAGCCGGAGACCTTTTTGAGGTGCAGAAACGTCCGTACAGACATCATCCGGCTGACAGAAATAAACCTAAAAAATGATGAAGTTCTGGAGTCAAAACTGGAGCACGATCTAAAAAAAGTCACCTGTAAACTAAAACAGTCCTTCAAACGATACCATGGAGCAGAAGGCTGCTTTTCCCTCCACTGAAATCCACCTTGAGAATGTTTTGTTGAAGCCGAGTAACGGCTGAGTGTCTGCTCGTCTGGATGTTCAGTGTCTCGGCGATGAGGCTTCGTTTGAGGTTAAGAGGCCTTTGATCCACGCCTGTTGTTAACTAGCAAAGTGAGAGGCTTTCATTTACTCCAGACAGCTGGTCTGAACACTAAATAACCTCATCATGACACATTTGACAGCTTTTCTGTGTTTGCACAAGGGGAATCTATTTTCTGTTTCCTTTTGAAATCTAAAGATGGACACGGATGAAACTCCGTCCTAAAACCAGATAAAGGAAAGAGTTTCACCTGCAGGATAAAAACGCTGCTTTGAACGGTTTGTTTCTCAGTTATATAACTTCAGTTCACTGAGGCTGATGACCTTTCATATAGAGAACTTCTATAACTGGTTCTGTTAAGATTTTAAAGTTAAAAGCAAACTCATCATTTTATTCTCTAAATGTTTCAAAATGAAACGATTCTACATTTGAGTTTTTGTTGTTGTTTTTATTCACTGGCAGCTTTTTTTCATTTAACATACATTTTAAATATTAAAAGCGCAATAATCTGACAAACCTGGTTAAGATTTATGTTAATGAAAAATAAGAAAACTGTAAACCAATGACTGAGGAACAACTCTTAAAAACATGTCATCAGATCTGGCTTCTGCTGACCTCCTTGTTCTAAGGATATAAACTATTCCACAATAAAAAAAATAAAAAATCTGCTTTTACACATTTTATGACTTAAAGTGGGTGAACTGGTGTCATGTTATGCAGAGTTCCCAAAGTTGGAATAGTTCCACCTGAACCGATCCGAACAAACATTCCCTCGTTCTGGTCAATCCCACCTCTTAACAGAAAGCAAAAAACAAACATCAAAGACAAACAATCAGAAGTGTGAGCGTCAGAAACTCATGCCAACGTCTAAAAATGTAGTCATAGACACGTACGGGTGATGCCGCTTTTTATCCGGAGGGTCGTAGCATCTTACAGATATCTGTGATGCCAAAGGGGGACACTATCACAGATACCATCCCCCGATGGTACCGGTATCGATGGTATCACAGAAAGCATTTGGGGGGTGGTATAACCGATACCACCGATACCATCCCCTGATGGTATCACAGATGTTATCGGGGGATGGTATCACAGATGTTATCGGGTGATGGTATCACAGATGTTATCGGGGGATGGTATCACAGATGTTATTGGGTGATGGTATCACAGATGTTATCGGGGGATGGTACCACAGATGTTATCGGGGGATGGTATCACAGATGTTATCGGGGGATGGTATCACAGATGTTATCGGGGGATGGTATCAGAGATACTATCAGGGGAAGTCACTCAGGTGGCAGTAGAGTAGCACCTCCAGCCATGTAAAAAAAAGGACATAAAATGAAGCACAACCACATCAAAGAGAGAAACTCCAAAAAAAACATTTGAAATTCCAGACTCAGTCCGAGGCGTTGTGTTGTGTTGCGTTGTGTTGTGTTGTGTTGTGTTGTGTTGCTGCTGGGTATCCTGTTTCACTGCACGACCCATTTCTGACCGAATCCTTCAGATTCATTGAGCTTTGCCACGTTACCAAGTCTTGCTGTAAAGTTGACTTTAACACCCACTTTCTATGATCACTGCTGTCAAATTTGTGGCTTTTTAGGATTTTATCTGTACATTTATTGGCTTCCCAGTAAAAAACAGTATAAGATATCATAGTTATTCTAAAAGAATCCTCTTCATCGCACGCAATACAGTAAAGTGTATGGAAAAAAGTTCATGTACCAGACGAGTTATAAAAATAAAAGTTTCCTTGAAGTAAATGCAGTAAGTCAGGAGTTTTGTTCCTAAAGTGTCAACTTATTTACTCGCGACAGTCAGCGTGTTGACAATGACCCCGGCGAGCCGTGGCGGAGGAAGCCGATACAGATCCGCCGTGGCAGTGAATCATCAAGCCGAAGCGGCGATCAGCGAAAAGTCAAAGCAGAGATTTGTGTGCGTGCTCTCGGGGTTAATGACGGCTTACGCGGCGAGTATTTGGTCAACATTACCGCCGGCGGCAGAGGCATCCTCCTCTGTACTTGCAGTCGGGAGGTAAACAGTCAAATTGCAGACATTAGCACAAGAATATCCGCGACAAATTGCTCCTGGCGAGGAGCTCAGCCCATTATCTGATCAGATTTGACCGCACATTTTTCACTCCATCCGGCTGACAGGAGCGGCACGAGTGGGTAATGTGGTGGCGGCGTTGACCTCGGACTGTCAGCACGCCGCCGGCTCTCTCCACTCCCCTCCCACTTTGGAGTTCTTAAGTCAGGTTCACTTCATGAATAAGCCTTAATGTGACAGAGAAATTGGGGATCACTTTCTGTGTCTGGCTCTGCCAACAGTGTGATGATATCGACGAGTAGATGGCGGGAACGCGGGAGACTCCAAAGAGCGGATTAGAGAGGGGAGATAAGGCTATCCACTGTAATTAAGCCCTATCTCTGTACAGCCACTGAAGAAAATAAATCACCCTTCAAAGCTGCCAGAGTTGAAATGCATGAACAATTATTCAGTAATTAATCGTTTCACATACAGACTCCAATCACTAATAGGACCTATTTTAACTACAGCATTAGAGTTCAGCTAAATTCAATTAAATATGAGTGCATTTAAGATCAACGCATTAGATCACCTATTTAACCTTTCCTAATCATTCTAATGTAATTGTATTAGCTCCTTATCAAGCATTTATGATGTTCATTTCTATTCCGCTGATGTATAATTGAGGATGGAGAAACATGAGGAGTCGCAGCAGACACACAAACAGTCGGAGCTCAGCAGGAAGGACGCCGGAGCAGCTTGTACATCCGTGTGCTCGCCGATGACTCGTTAGCCGTTTGTTGGTCTTACGGGCGGAAAAGGTTAGCTACTCAGAAGACTTTATTTTCAGAGGAGGAAGGAGGAGGAGGAGGGAGACACAGACGGTTTTTCTCTTTGCAGAAGAAGATTTTTAATTTCCGTTGGCAGGACTTTGATTTACCAACTGGCTCAGCTGGTGGGGCTTCTTTGGTCCAATTAGTCAAAGTTTGTTGGTTCATTGATCAAACTGGCTGAAGTTTGCAGGGAACGCATTCTGACGGTTTGTGCGTTCCAAATTTCTTCATTTTCAGGGATTTAAAAACGACGTTTGTGTCTTCATCCAGAGCCGAGGTGGAATCATGACACGGAAAACAGGTCAGACTGCATGCACTCGTGCAGGAAAAGAGGATTTTTTCTAACATAAAAGCATAAAAGTTACTCAGGAAAATCTGTGGTGCAAAGAGAAAATAAAATGCAGAAAGTGATGGTTTTAGAACTCAAGTTATTAAACACGCATGAGCTGCAGAAACCGCAAAAATATCAAATCATTTGTGTGCCACCATACTGAAAACAAAGGTCACAATTTTGAAATTAAAATATCCTAAATTCCAGTTTTAAGAATAAAGCGTCATTGTTATGAAATATTTGCTTTTAAAAACTCATTTTGTGTTTGCAGTACAAATATTTTCAGATTGTCTCCATATATTTGATTCTGCGTTCTTGTTTTTCTAACTTTATTGACAAACAACATAATACAACAACAAACAGAATGTTTCAGGAGGAACTGAAACGTGTACAAATTGCAGAAAAAAAATGATAAACATGTATAATGCATTAGAAAAAAGAAAATTTAATCTAATAACCTTCAGGGTTCAATAAATTAAATTTTCATTCAAAAATCAAATTAGTTTGAATTGTCTTTTTGTTTGGAAGTTGTTTGATGTTTAATTTCATTCATAAATGTAAGAGTCTGAGTTTGAAGTCAGACTATTTGGCTCTATGAATATGGAATTTTGTCAATAATAAAAACAACATTGATTTTGCGTTTATAAGTTAGACGTTTGTGCCCCAAACAGCTGCTGATTGGTCTAGAATTCTATCCAATCAAACGTGGTGAACAGGATCTTTTCACCTCGATTTTGTCTTAATGGTTAAAGAAAAATACATTTGTAATCATTTTAAAAGTAATTCTTTCTTTTAGCACTAATTCTATATTTTGTTGTCAGATTCATGAATTTATGGCCGAGGATCTCCTGAAATTGTAAAATAAGGTGTTAAGTTCTAAACAGTTCTGTGTTATTTATAAATCCCCTGGAACAAAATATTGGTAAAAGTTTATTAATAAACAGATTTAAAGCAGATTTTATTCTGCTGCACAAGAGTGTTTTTGGATTAAATAAACAGCAACAGTAATGAATAGAATGATGGATCACTGAAGAAGACTAAATGTGTTAGCAGAAGAAATAATATTTTAAACTTTTAATGTTCATTTTTAATAACTTATATTTGCTTTTGTCCACAGTAAAAACAAAAGTATTAACGAGAAAAAGTTATATTCTCTTTAAATTTCAACATTTTATTCATAAAAAATGACAGTTCAGATCTAAATCATAAGAGTAACGGACATTTGAAACAATCTGGTCGCTTCACTGACATGAATACATACAGAACCGTGTTGTGTTTGTGAGTCTTTGCTGCTCCTTCTGAGTTCCGCTCAAAGAGAAACGGCTCAGAATGTTCGAAGACTCAGAATCTGGGTTGAACAGAACCGATGGAAAGTCCAAAGATCTGCCTCAAAGCACCGTCAATGTGAGGCACTTGATTGGATAGAATCTAAACCAATCCCCAGGAAGCCTCTTGTCTGTGATTGGCTGTTCGGTGTGGCACATTTATCACACAAACTGAAACTTATGAACAAAAATCTAATTATTTTTATTTGCAAATTTTAAAGTTTTATTCTTATAACTTTACATTGTTTTCCAATTTAGGAATTTTCGATCACAAAACTTTGACTTTAGTTCATAATATGGTGGCACCAAAATCCCTCCATACAGGAAATACAAAGATGAACAAACACTGAAAAACACGACACATAAACTGTCTTCATAATCCCCCTCTCACAGAAAAGTTAAGGGAAACTTTTGGAGTCAAACTAAAATGGAACAAGTTTAAAACTGCAACAACTCAAAGCGATCTCTAAATCATGTCATGTTTTTATGGGATTATTATTTTATAGATTTATAGATTTATAGATTTATAGAAGTTCTTTTGAGTAATAATGTACTAATAAAGACCCTAGAAAAAGCCAAACAAATGCAAAGTATTTCTATTAATCCAATGTTTATGAGAAGAAAAATAGGACGACAATAAAGATTGACTAAAAAAACAAACAAAAAAACAGTTTTAAAGCTATAAGAGCCTAAAACATTTTAATAATTAAAAAACATTAAATTACACATGTATTTTTAAAATATGAAAGTTTAAAAAAGGTCAACAAAGGTCAATATGTTTATTATTGCTAAAAAAATAACTTTTTTTTAATGAAATGCCAATTTAGTTTAAAAATGAAAATAAAAACCAAAATATTTGAATAATCCAGAACTCCTCCTTTTAAAATGATTAACTAATAAACTAAAACCTTCATTACTCTTATAAAAATAACAAAAATAATCCCTAAAACTAGAATCTTAGTCGTGTTTACAGCGTGTCTTCAAACACAATAACAAAAGTATTTTCTGAACTCCATAAATCCACATTTCCATCAGTGGTCCAGGTTCTGGTTCTGGTTCTGGATCTGACTGTTTTCATGGTTTGGTGAAGTCTTCAGTCACCTAACACGCGTCCCTTCACAATAAAAGCAGCGTAGATCTGGACAAAGCCTTCCAGGTGGGTTCGGGCAGCAGAGGCCCAAATGGATAATCCCCATGAATAAAACACAAGTCGTCTTTGAAGCGTGGTGACATTTCCACATCAACTGGAATGAAAACATCGTGCTCGCCTTGATCTGTCCATGTGAGAGCGAGCCAAGCGCTGAAACGCTCCCATGTTTGATGTGCGGCGAAGGGTTCGAATCAGTTGACCAGCTGGTGCTCAGACAGACAAACATCAGAAATCTGGATAAACAGAGCGGTCAACAGCGAGCACGGCGGTCTGAGGCTGCACTGGACGGGGGGGGTCCACGGGGGGGGGGGTCTCCATGTCAGAAAAAAACCTTTAAAACTTTATTAGAAAAGGAAACATTTCCATGAGAGCTTTTTAACTAGAATGTGTTTGTGATGCTGTAATGACTCGACAGGTCGTCTCTGTCGACTCTTTAAAGTTGTTGGCATGTTTATATCAAAATACATTTACTGAATCTTCTGCTTTGTTGATCAAAAACATCTTTTTCCTTTTTTTGTTTCATAACTGCATTTTCTGAAACTGATGCTGGATGCCAAGGTCTCCCGTTTTTCACCTTTTCATCTCCCTCGGCTCGTTCTGGTCCTTCCAAATGTATGTTGGAGCTTCGCCCAGTACCACCCACAGTCCTCCATCCACGGTTTCCATTAAATGTTTAAACACGTGATGTAAACCAAAGCAGAGGCTGTAGATAGCATACATCCGCTGTTTGTCTTCGATAGGGATCTCAGTTCTGAACAGCTGATCGCGTTTTGTTCCGTCTTTTTCTAAATACTCTTCTATGATTGGTCATCGTTACGCCGATGACACCCTCCTGTTTGATTTGGACGAATACGAACTGAATCGTTTTAAGTAAAACTGCTAAAATCTAAAAGCATTTTTAGAAACTACATTTTAAAACTTCTCAGCTGACCTGCAGGATTATCTCTAAACATTTCTAATTATAAACACCAACAAAGATCTCATTTAATGCGATAAAATTCATAGTGTCTGTATTCTTATTAGCTGATTGAATTATTGTGAATTAATTTGAAAGATCTCGTTCGTCCCCTGCTGCCTCCTTCACATGTATTACATGAACATTTCTTTAAAACCAAATCTAGAGTTCAGGAAAACAAACAGAACCTGAAGCTCCAACATTTCTGTTTTGCCAACATACTTTTTAAAAAGATTTTGCAGATTTGTTTTTAAGTTTTAACAGCTGATACTTAACAAATATCAGATATTTCTTAATGTCTAAGAAGTTTATCTTAATTTACAATTGTTTAAACTCGTTTCAATGGAGAAAAAACATGTAAATACATTTTTAACTATATTTAAAGAGCAGGACTAAAAAAAAATCTGTTCATCAGATCAATAGTGACCCCAAAAATTATATTCATTCATAAAATAAATTCAACAATTTTCCTTTTGTTTCCAATAATGGTAAAAGTATGTTTACAATCTAGAAAAAGCTCTTTAAAAATGTACATTTTATAATAAATCTATTACATCTAATTTTTCTATATTGTCAATTAAAAAAAAAAAAAATCCATTTGAAAAGTTTCATGTAGTTTGTAGTGAAGTCCAACTTCAGCCATGACCTCACAGGGTTGCTGGAGCCTATCCTAACCGCTGTAGGTGGGGGTCACTCTGATGGTTATCCAGTCCATCGCATCATTTTCCTGATGATGAATTTAAGCTTTAAATTGCATTTCTGAGAATTTCTTATTCAAACTGTTGCGATTTAGGAGCAGACGAAGAGATGACGTTTGAAAAAAATCGTATTTGTGACGCTGGGCGGACCTCAAGATCCCTTCGAGGAGCTCTCAGCAACGGGAAGGGGTTGGCCCCGCCCATATGAACTCCTGCCGCTCTGAAGAAACTACGTCCTAGAAACCGACACAGGCTGTTGAATATGGCTAAAATCATAAAAAAACACTTTGAAGACGGTTATGGCCTTCAATAGGTTGACTCAAACACGAGGTTAGGAGTAAATATTTTAGGTCATTTTAAAGCCTAAATTCGTGACAAAAACTAAATGAATAATTTATTTATATAATTTTATTTATACATTATAATGTGATGCCCTCTGGTGCTTTTAAGACATTTTTTTTAACTTTGTAATTATACTATTCATTGACTTCATTGATTGTTTTAAGTATTTTTAGGTTTATATTTTTACCTTTTTGACATTTTTATCTTTAAATCTTTTAAAGTGTCTTATAAAACTTTAAACCACAGTATTACAAACACTGTTTGTCTTTTAGACATTATTTTTATTTCAAGATGTTTTATTTTATATTTTTATTATTTAAGCGATTCATATTATGTCTTCTATATTAAGAGATTTGGCTTTGACACATAATGTTAAGAAAAACTCAGTAAATACAGTGATGGAAGGATTGATCAATCGGTCGGTTGATCAATTGGTTGGTTGATAAATTGGTCGGTTGATCATTTGGTTGGTTGATAAATTGGTCGGTTGATCAATTGGTTGGTTGATAATTTGGTCGGTTGATCATTTGGTTGATTGTCTCTCAACACAAAAGGACACTAAGAAAACGAGTTGCTGTTATTATATGTTGCTTCTGTATCTTTGGAGAAACTCAAACTTTATTGACAGAAATGTGATTTCTTTACGACCAGAAGAACATTTTGACTCGTTTTTTTATAATTAATGGCCTAAAAAACTAGAAGATTCATTCTGTGCAGACAGAAGGTCATGTGAGACATTACTGGTCATAAAGAGCGAAAATATTCAAGTTTTATTTTGCCTTTATTTTTGTCTAAAACAAATTATAATTCTCCATTTGATTCATTTACCATTTTACAAAACCATTTCTCTTTAAGCTCACGTGCTTTAATGCTTTAAAGAGACATTGACATCCACGCACGTGTCTGCACGTCAAACTGAACAGATCCGAGTCTCTGCTGAGCTTCAACAGGAGGCTGCAGAACACAAACACTGAAGGAAAGACTTCCACCCATAACCTCCAGGGTGAAAATCAACAAATGATCAATTCTTCCCGAGAAGTCTTGAATATGATTCTAGAACATTGTTCTTTTCTCCTCTTGTTACTGCGCTTGAAAAAGAGAAATCTCTGGGAGGTCAGAAATGTGAACCTGCAGTGATGAAGAAACAACCCTGAACTACTTGAACAATCTGCCGGCCTTGATTACATTCTCCAGCCGCTCAAACGTCGCTGCAAAACTTTTCTTTTCTTCATTCTTTTCACCTTCTCTCCACCTTACCCCGAGGCGGCTGCCGCGCTCGGCAGAAGGACAGACGAGCGTTTTGCCAGGAGCACAGAATCACAAGATTTAAGTCGGTTGTTGCTCGACTCCTCCAGAGAATGACAACTACCAGGAAACAAAGATTGCACGACGGCTTGACTGACAGCCTTTTATGTCTGCTCTCTGCAAGGTCAGATGTAGCCCAAATAGAAAACGGATGCGAGTGATCCGGAATTTCTTAAAAGAGGCCCTCGTCGTGGGATTTAAGGCTGGTTAAACCCACCGATGATTGGCAGTGAAACGGCGCCGCCGCCACAGCATCTAAATATAATGGTGGTGCGTCAACCTCGCCTCATAAATGTCAGCATTCGGGTTAATTTCATTATATTATCAAGAGAATAAGGCAATTACTAACAAGTGACAAAAAAGGGCAATTCTGGGATACCTGACCGCGATCCGTCCTCTCGACAGGTGGCCATTCATAATACAGCAGGTGATTCATATGAATTATTTCCTACCTGTCATTCACTCGGCTCCGCGGTCCACGTAATTGTAGTCCTGTAGATTTCACTTTGGCACTTGCAGCGGGATTCTTGGCTGACCTTTGCGGGTGCAATTATCTGTGGACATTAAGGAGAGAAGCCAGAGTAAATATTGCTCAGGGAACCCCCAAACAAACGGCGAACACGCAGGAAAGCAGTTACGCTTCCATTAGAGGAGCGGCCGTTCCTTTTCCATGACGGAGACCTCGTTTGAGGGAGTGTTCTGCTGCGCGGCGTGCTGTCGAGCACCGCCGGGATTATTCTCTTTGTAAAATATCACATAACTCGCACATGCTGGCTCCACCTGATAAAGCTGTGCGGCAGCTCGGCTTCCTGTTATCCCCGACGAGCACATCAATATATTTTCCTGCTGCAGCGCGCGCACGTTGGTATTTTGCACATATTCTTATTCAATAACCCGCCGATGAAAACCAGCAGGACCTCAATTTGCCTTCCGACGTTTAATCTCCCAGAGAAAACACTTCCACACAAAGCAGCTTGGAGCTAAGTAACGGCGCGGGGTCATTTGGCACCGGCCAAGTTTTGGTGAAAACGAGTTTCCATGGAGACTAATATGTTTGCGGGGAAGCGGGATTTCTGGTGCGAGCGGTGGGGCAGGAAGATAACGCGCTCGCACAAAGAGAGCCGGTGTCAACACGGGGCTCAACCTGCAATCAACATGCGCGTCTGGGCACGGCGCGGCGCCGCGTGACAACAGTGCGGCGCTCTCTGAAGCACAACAATGAGCGCACAACTTCAATGTGCGTCTTTAAAAGGTGGATTTAGGGAGCTGCGGATCCTGCATGAAAGAACACAATTTACATCTTCCAAATTGGTCATGAACAAAGAAAAGGAGTTTAGAAAGTTGCGTGTGTTGTTTCGCTCGCCACGGAGAACTTCCCGGCTGCGTTAAGGAACATTATTTGTCACCTATTACACTGATTTGAAGGAAAAAGCTGCTTTTTATGGAGCTTAAAAGGCTGGGGAAAAGAATAAAAAATACTGGATAAACAGTTCAGTTTATGAGAACGTGGTCATCTCAAGTTGTTTAAGTTTGGTCGCCACAGGAAGTTGACCTGAACGGTTGTCTGTTGGGTCATAGAAACAAAAGTCCATAAAGTTCCACTCCAATCATCCTGTAAATTATTTCCAAAGCGTTCCCAGTGGTTGATTTTTAGCCAAAATAAGAAAAATAAAAATATTTTCTAGGACGTTTCTGCAGAGAAGCTGGAGTTTATCAGAAATTCCTCTGAGTTATGGCATAAAGTAAGCCTGCCCTGACTTCCCATCATCCTTTTGTGTACATTCTCTCCCACTAGCTTACAGCCCCTCACGTCCACAAGCTAACATTAGCGGTGCAACAAAATTGCCGAGCAATATCAGAGCTATCCAGCTCAGATGAGGAGAACAAAGACGTTCATGGATCTATTGGTAAGAGGATGCATCAGAATGGGGCGGAGCTGGGAGCTTGTGGCCCCGCCCAGAGTATTTTCTTCATCGCAAAATTGATTTTTTTCAAACTGAATTTCTTCATCTGCTCCTGATTCACAACAAACCCTAATTCATAACTACTGAAAAACGATGTGGTTCCCTGGATTAGAAAAACGATTTGGACACGATAATTACAACTTTATTTCGTTTTCTAAACACCAGATATGATGTCACAGAATTCACAAATCAAATCAACACAAACATTTTACAATTTCAATGAATCCCCGGTGTTCTGATGAGGAAAATGAGGATAGTTCATGAAGAATTTGATTTAAACATGTTTTTTTTTTTGCAAAAATGTGTCAAACAGAATGCATTGTGGTCTATATTTGCTAATGTAGTGAGCATCAATGTACACATGAACAGCACTAAAAATAAAAAACGATGATAATCTGTACATTTCTGCCTCTCGCCTACCGTACGTGTTGTTTAAGTGTTCACTGTGACCTTTCACCCGCAGCATACCCATAGATACGACTCAGACTTTAAAAAAGGAGATAAATATAAAACCAGAACAAACTCCTCATATTTTGTCACATATTTGAAGCCCAGTTGATTGAGTTCAGTAATTATAACTGTTTTAAAACATTTATGCTAAAAAAACCTATAGTGGATTTTAAAAGCAGTTCAGACATGATGTTCACCACTTTACTTTTGTTTTGCTAAACGCCGGATAAGATGTTACCAATCTCACGAAATTAAAATCAAATAAATACGAAAATTTCACGACATCTTTTTGTGACTCTACTGTGTTCTGATGATTACATTTGTAGACAGTTTGTTGAAAAATTACATTTAAACACATTTTTTTTTGGTAAAAATGTGTTCGACTGCAATGCATTGTGGTCTATATTCGCTAAAGCAGCTAGTTTTTTGCAAAGACTGCTGGGAAATTTCTAGTGCACTCAATTTTGAAATTGTAGATTCGGACACAGGCTGCATGGTGCAATAGGCAAAAGACGAATGTGGCGCCCCCTGCAGGTAATTAGATTCAGACGTCCCAGCTGGGGCTCGCACCGAGTTACTCTGCGTTTTAGGTACATGCGCTAACTGAGTGCACCACCATTTTTTTAATCATTTGACAGCCTTTATTAGAAACACATTTGCTAAATGTACAGTTTGTGTGTAAATTTTCTATTGTTTATACAGTATCTAAATTTTTTTTAATCACGATTAATTTTTTACCTGTTTGCGATTAAATGGTTAACTTTTTTTTCTTTTCATCAATTCGTGACCTTTTACATGAAATAAGTAGTCCATCAGTTTAACAAAAATAAATAAATAAAAGTGATATATAATCATTGTGATTTATCGCCCTCTCAAGAAGGCGCCACCCTAGGCGATCGCCTAGGTCACCTATGTCCACAGTTGGCCCTGTTCAGACAGCACTAGAAAATTTCAAACTCACTATATAGAAAGTAGGGAAGGAATTTGGACACAGTCAAAATCTAAACTTTCTCCTGTTTTCGTGACATGGACCTGAAAGCGTGAGGTGACTGTGGGGAGGAAGGACTCGAACGGTGAATCGAAGCTTTGATTTGTCTCCGTCCAATCAGCTGCAAAGGATTCCTGAGGTGTTCTAGGAAAGCACGACTTCCTTTTACACAACGATTGTGTACAGGAGGGAGGAGGGGACAATTTTAAGACCCACATCTTAAAGTGATGTCATAAGTTTGGGTTTTCATTCATAAAAACTGTCAGTTTTTAAACTCAATAGAAATATCAGATTGTTTTCAATGAAGCAAAATATTTGAATCTAAAAACAAATCTGTACATTTATGGAGTTTTCTAAACTGTTTTAGCACAAATTTATGTCCACTAAAAAATCCCCCCTTTTCAAAACCTCAATAACAAAGAGTAACTAAAGTTTAGTTACCAACCTCATCATCATTTTGACTTTTAGCGACTGTGCGGGTCATTGCTCCATATTACAGATGTTTAATTACCAGATCTGTACCTGCTTTGAATGTGATTAACCTGCAGTTCAGTGGTTCTAATCCCAGACTTCCTGCCCTGCGTACGTGGGAGGCGTCTCAGGCCTGATTCAAACGAATGGCTCGTTATCGGGCTCCTCCAGAGCCTAATGAAAATCTGACCCATTTATTTGAATTAAGTGTCTCTGAGCTGGGAAACATGTAAAACACGCAGGGCGGACTCTAATAAAAGCAGAGTCTCTGCACTTTGGGATCCATAAATATTCCAGCCCGACTCGGTAAACAACGGAAAAACTGAGAGATTGCAATGTTTCCAGACCTGAACATATGCAGAGAATAAAGCACTAAAGCCGCCAAAGAGTCGTTTTGTTTAACGAACTAAACGAAGGCGTTAAAACGGGCGTGGGTTTTTAAAAAAACAACCAAAAAGAACGTACATGAATGGAAGTTCAGCGCTAAACTGAGACGACAAAAAAGTTAAAATGTCTTCATCGATGCTAAATCCCTCAGAGAAGAAAAGTCCCAAAGATCTCTGTTCTCTATTACTTTGTAGTTTAAGAGTAGTTCTTTAATCTTCTACCAATAGTTTGAGATGTTTTCATTTCTTCATTGCACTAAAGTTAACACAAACATCTCTGAGGGTGTCTGAGACTGAAAATCCACTGATCAGACCGAGTCCGTTTACTTTGGTCCATATCGAATCCTGAACCTCCAGTTTGGTCTGTATTCAGATTCAACCGGACATTTCTGCTTGAACCAAAGCTTGTAAACAAAACCACATGACTAAAGATCTCTTCAGCCATTGGCCAGGAATAAGGAGGGCGTGGAGAACCGAAGACGACGGCTAAGAAGATACGCCGATAAGTGCGAGAAAAGTTGCTTTAATGAGCTTTCATCCATCTGACCACATTTCAATGAGTTGCTGCGTCTCATTGTTGCGCCACTGCTCTGTTTACATCCCATAATGCCCGGCGACGGTGGCTGTTTTGGTTCAGTTGTTCCACTCCGAGCGTGGAGTCTATTCAAACTGAGGAAACTCAGAGCGAACTGGAGCTCAGTACGATTGGAAACAAACCGAGAGGACCTCAAAAGACGGGTCTGAGAGCGGTTCCTGGTCCCGGACCAGAGTCCATTTGGGCGAATTCAGACTGACGATCGGTTCTGGATTATCAGAGAAAACAAACTGGTTCGCTTCAGAAAACGTCATGATTTCAAAACAGTATCAGATTTTCTTATTTTACTTCTCAGAGAATGAATTTTTACATTTTCAAAACACAGTATGTTTTTGCTGAAATATTTAACTCAAACTTTTTCAGTTTTTATGTATAAATTCTTAAACAGCACCTTGAATGTTACGTTTATGCCTAAAGCGGTTCGAACACCAAATCCGCGTTTGGCACTTCTCTTAATCCTCGTCAAATCTCCTCCTGGAAACCAACATGTGTTCATGAAGGTGACACTCGCTGAGAGTGGGAGGAGCTACGGTTAAACTCTTCAGCTTCACCACAATACGGAGGAGACGGACGATCCTGAGAGATCAGGTTTATTTATCTTAAAGATCTCTACAAAGGATCAGTAATCACATCTCCATGTTCATGAGATCATTCAGAAACTCTCCTGGTACGGGGAGCGTCATCATCGACTGACGGCGCTTTCAGCGGTACTTCTGCCTCTGTGACCCGGTTTGATGACCTGCTGTCCCACATTAGTCCAAAGAGGAAAAAATAAGAATACAATTAGAGGAATTTTGTATTATTATTATTATTATTAATAGGGGCGGCGATGGTGAAGCGGTAGGGCGGTCGACTCGTGATTGGAAGACTGTCAGTTCAATTCCCGCCTTCCCCGCCCATGTGTCGAAGTGTCCTTGGGCCAGACACTGAACCCCACATTTTCTCTGGTGGAAGGTTGTTCGGCAGTGTCATCAAAGTTCAGGAACGATCAGATTCGCCTCCATGTTGGTTCTTGACTCCGCCCACTGTTCGCATCACCAACACATCATAGGTCAAAGCTGAGTTGTCCATTGGTTTGGGCGACGCCCAAAACACATTACTGAGCTGCACAGAGATGATCAACTCTGTAGGTTTTTACATCCTGTTGACCTGAAGACGTCTTGTTTGATCAACTCTACCTCCAGAATGAACAGATTTTATGTGCAAAACAAAACTTTGGTAAAAAGTTTTATGAGTCAAAAGCACAAAAAATCTTATGCTGCACAACATTAGTTACTAGCTGCACTGAGAGGATCCTGTTTGACACAGAGCAGCTTTTATTTTGAAAATAAGTTATTAGAGCTTCTGTCAAATGAAAAAAAAAAAATCCTATTTGGAGAGATGCTAGGTTCTTTTTATATTTTTGCTTTTGTTTGGGCCAAAAAATAGATAGAATTCATATTTATTGTTTAAAAAAGAAGGTCATGAATGCAAATCCACATTTCTTAAAGGTTAAAGACTATGCGGCTCCTTCTAGGTTTACATCAGTAGAAAACAAACCCAAATGTTTCTTTACTGTTACAGGTTGCAGACTCCTGGTCTAAACCAAAAAGAATAAAATTATATTCTTAAATCAATAACAAAAAGTTGGTGAGAGTGAAGTTAGTGCGGTGAAACCCGGATGTTTCACAGCTTCTGGTGCCCTCACAGATGCAGATGTCTTTAGTTACTCCAGAAATGACCTTTTATAAAAACACACAAACCCCTCACCGCCCAGATTCACATTCCACAAACGTTTGCCTGCAAAACAGACAAAAAGCCATTAAGTGCTGCTTAGAGGTGACCTTTATTTTGAAGAGCCGTGATGTGACATGCTGTGAATTAGCCACAATCAACGCTCCGGAAATGTCCGGCTCTGCAGGTCAACAGTTGTGGCCGCCGCACTCACAGCCATAAATGTATGACAGAGCACGCTCCCAGGTGCAGCTCCGCCCCCGCTCCACCGCCGCCGCCGTCAAGGTGAAGCAGACGCACAAACGAGGAAAGTATTGATGTGATCGAGTTGGGATTTTTGCTTATCACCACAGTATCAAGTCACCTTGTTCTTTTATTTTTCCCCTAATCAACTGTCAACAATGGCGCTATCTAACCCTGATATGAAGCCAATTAAAGCCCGCCTCAATCCGTGGCGCCGCGGCCTGCATCCTAATGGATTCAGCCTGCAAGTGTGGCGCTCTCCGGGAACTTTTTCCTCTGCGGCGAGCGGCGGCGAGCTCCACTTGTTTCATCACCGGGTTGAGGCGGAGGGTGAAGCTATTGACACACGGAGCCGCGCCTAAGCCACTTCACATCCCGATCGATGGCAGGTCCACTCCACTGCGAGCGCCGCTCCCCTCGCCAAGGACTGCAGAATGTTCACTTCCTGCTTTGTTCCTCCATCAAAACTCCGCTGCAGCTCGCCGTTTGGCTGCGGCGGACGCCTGAAGCAGATGGCGGGCTATTTATGGACGGCGCCTTTTAGTTGTAGTAGATTTTGGACTTCTCCAACTTGAGCTAATCTCCTCGGGGAGGGGCTCATTAACCCGCCGCCCCTCAGGATGAGGCGGCGTTCGGCCTTGATGTCCGTCGCTCTTGTTGTGATGATCTTCACAGGAGACGCCTTCAGACCCGTCTGCGTCCGGTTGCCATGGCGCCGTGTCTGTGGCGTTTGTGGACCGTTTACTGATGTAAATAAACCCCCACACGCCGGCTGACGCGGGTGGGACTCGCACCAATCCTTATCTTTCATTATGAAGTTTGCGAGTCGACGTGAAGGCGCAGCAACACCTTATCGCCGCGGGCGCCTCGCCTGAATTCAAATGGATCTCTATCTCTGTGGAATCCATTGCAGATTCCTCTCAGGGCCGGCGGAGGTGGAGGGGGGCAGCTGGGGCTCACAGGTCAAGTCAGATTAATCTCAGGCTATCTGATGGGTCCATCCCGAGCCGCTCCATGTGTGAGAAATGGCACATTTTAGATTACAGCACTTTCTGTAAAAGCCTTTAGCTGTCCGGCCCGTCTCAGCCGTTCGGAGCGCTCATTCCATCTCTTCTTTTAAGGTCATCCCACTAAGTCCCATCGCTCCCGGGTTCAAGGGCAAAATAAATCAGCAATGACACGAGGCATCGGGGCTTTTGTGGGGGCTCGGCGGTCCCCCCGTCAGGCTGAGAGATCCTTTGTGTCTGACGCTGGCGTTAACAGCCGGAGTCATTACGTTAATAGCGCTGCCACCAGCGCCGCATGAATAACGCCTTCTGTGACGGGTTACAGAGCGCCGCAAAGAGCACAGGACTGTTATTAACCATAAATCCATAGATGGAACTCGCTGTACATACGGGGGAGGGGGGCTCTGTTCTCTACCTGTTGACTTGTTTAAGGATTTACAAGTCCGATCCAGAACTGGATCCTCTGGTGGTTCTGGAGGTGTCACAGCTCACCTGAACCAACAGGAGAACTGGAGGGTGAACGTCTCTGCTCACCTGCAGATGAACTCTGGTGCGCTTCACTTCAGTGTGAACACAGACTATGACTTTGTGAGTTTGGAAAAGAATTAAAATCTAATCTGAAGAATGCAGAAGATCGCTGCCCCTCAGGGTGGATTCGGACGTCTGCAGGTGAAAAATGGTCAAACCTGTGCGCAGGTGATGGTCTGTGGTCATGCTGTAAGCGCATAGACTGTAGGGGACTGGCCTGAACGCCACCCTGGTGTTACAAACAGGAAGTACCCAGACAGCAAGACCAAACTGGCCTCAAATTCTATAAACAAACGTAGATTCATGAAATCAAACCGTCTTTGTTCAGATTTCATGAAGAACATAAAGAATGTCATGAAACTTCAAAATATTAAATGTGATTTACAGCATTTTGATAAACCCTTAATTTATTCTTCATCATGTCTTTACATCCCCTTTTCTTCATTTTTTATTTTATAATAGTGTATTTTAAATATATATATTCACATTTAATATGTGACTTGTTGAACATTTTCTACAACTTCTTCATATATTGTTAACTTCAACTTTTGTTAATAAAAAAACAAAAACTAGTCGGCCTCAAAGGTCTAAAAGCAGGAAAAACATGTGGGCTCCAATCAGATCTGTCTGCAGTTTCCATGGTGACCCCACCTGTGCCCCCGTTGGCCTAAATGGGCGCTCGGTGGGCTGGCTCTTTTTGGCCAATCCCCCTGATGGACGGGGCAGCGAGCTCCGATACCCAGATGTGGCGGAGCGAGTGAGTGCTGCCACCCCAGGGTCGCCGCCCAGGCTGCCAATCCCTGGGGGGCGGAGCCAATGTGGGCAAACACCGGTGGGGACACCACAGAAATACAGAGAAACCCAACTGGACCTGCATGTTCTGCCCACTTGGCCGTGCCGGCTGGATTCCTACCGGCTCCAAGAAGCCGAAATCCCACAGACTCCCTCAGAAATAAACATTCTATTGGTCAGAATAACCTTTTTTAAAAACATCTTTTTGATAATTCTATTTTTTATGGAATTTTTTTTTTTTGCTGTAGTTCAAACTGACCAATCAGATGCCTCAATAAACCATCTGGTGCCCGCTGGCCCCCGTTTGAGTGACAGATTCTCCTGAGCCGCTTTCAGTGGAAGGGGTGTGGCCTTCAGCTCACTCATGATTGGTGGCAGCAGTTGCCATAGAAACGTTGACTCAGACTAATCCCTGTTGATACACAGGAAAATGGGGGGGACCTGGTGGCAGACAAGATGGCTGCTGGAAATCATCAGTCGGAAGAAGGTCCAGAAGTGGAACATCAAGGCCCCACTCCGGCACATTTCAGTCAAATATATTAAAGATTAATATAAGCCGTGTCCCAAACAGATCTTTGCATTTTAAGATATGAGCCTTTAACACCTGAGGTGTCGGTCCAAAAATCTCTAACAAACTGTAACTCCTTGATCAAAGTGAATCAGCTGACCTAAACAGAAAAGTGACTTTCCAACGACATTACTAATTCCAGCACATTACTAATATAATGTTCTTTTCTCATTTGCTGATTCACTTTGATCGTGTAAACCAGGAGCGTCAAACTCAATCCCACAAGGAGCCAAAATCCAGAACACAACTTTGGTCACAGGACAGACATTAACTGAATACGCTAAAACTACATCTTTAAAACTTTGAAACCGTAACGTTTACCATACTTATGAACTAGATATATAGCATCACCTGTAATAATAATAGTGTGAATGCTGGAAGCTGAATTTGGCCGCCATCTTTTCTGCCAGCAGATCTTCTTGAGAAAAGTGATTGAATTGACGTCATTTCATGAGGCGTTTTCTATCTGTCCATCTGTTTACGGTCTGTGTGCAGGAGACGGGTCGTGGTCAACAACAGCAGGTGAGTAAAGGTGAAGCAGGTGAGACGGTCAGAGGAGCGGCAGGACGACTTGTCTTTGTTTCCCGCCCATCAGAGTTTTGTAAGACGTTTATCAGCGTTCTCTCTCTGCAGGTTTTACTTCGTTGATCTGGTGATCTCCAGGATTCAGATGTAAATAAAACACATTTTCTTAGAGCTGGAGGTGAAAAATAGTTCAGACAGAAGATCATTCTCCAGCGTGGAGAACGTCCCGCTCACAACAGGAAGTGACACCCAAAATAGATATATAACTGGTATACATGGACCGTTTAAAACTGACGGCGTGTGAGTGTCAGCTGATGATTGGTCGATTCCTCGGGGACGCGCTGGCATAAGCGAGCTCTTCAGTCATCAAAACAATATCAGTCCTTGAAGGTTTTGGCGTCGTCTTTATGAATGTTTCGCTGCTGAGAACGAGCCAAAAACAGAGACGGCAACCCGGGACAGGTTAGAACGACCCGGGGCCACAAAGGGTTTAGAGGGTAACCAAACAGGACAGGTGGAGGCCGACTCCAGCCTCAGCCCAGATTTAAACAAACTGCAAAAAGGGGGAGGGGCTAGAGGAGGCGGGCTGAGTGAGGAGGTGTGGTGAAAATAATTTTATTTAAAAAAAAATCTCCGCCTTTCTAGCCATCGCAGAGCGATTTTTGCGATTCTTGGCATTGTGGGCCAACCTTTGCCTTTTTGGCGGTGCGAGGCGACCTCCGCCACTCCTGGCGTCAGCATTGCAGAGTGAGCTCTGGCGTTTTCAGCGTCGCGTGGTGAGCTCCAACGTTCTCGTCGTCGCTCAAACGGTCGTGTGGTGCGCTCCAACTCTCGAGCGTGTCAAAGATGGGCGTGGCTTTTATGCATGATGACGTCAAACTTCTGAGACTTACACCAATTGACCAATCACAAAATCCAACTGTAATACTTCGTTTAACCTGTAGGGGGCAGCACACAGGCGGTTTTAGACTGTAATTTCAGGAATTAAACGACTTTATTTTAAATTGTATAAAATGTGGCCCTTTTAGAGTCCGATTTACCGAGGTCAACAGACCCCACTGTCATGCTGTGCGTGACGAGGCAGACCCAGTTGCTGGAACCCGGAAGGAGGATGTGAGACTGGAGAGGTTTTAAATAAAGTTTTATCGCTCCGTGCCGGGGGACCGGTCTGAAATCAGGGATGGGAAGGTCAATAACGGCGAGCCATGCATGCCGGATCGTCTGACTGGCACATCAAAGTTTCCCTCCGCGGCGCTCAGCACTGCCTTCCTCCCCATCGCACCAATTTAGCGCCGTCCGAGGGGAGCTCCCTAATCCATGCTTCTGAAAATGCGCTTAATCAACCTCTGATTAAGAGGGAGCACGCCGAGGTGTCCAGAATCACCCGTCTCCCCCCAAACACAAAAATGGGATGTTTTGTCCCTCTCAGACGCCGCCAGCCTCCTCGGCGCCGTTTGGGCCCGACGTTCTTCCTCTGTGGCCACCAGCAGACGTTCAGCTCCCTCCTCCTTGTGTCTGCTTTAATGTTGTTGTTGTGCGCGTCCCGCGGGCGTCCGCCGATGAATTAAACATCAGAGTGTCGGCGGGAAGGGCACGGATTCCTCTGAAAGAGCGGAAAGAGGAGCGGCGTTTGAGGGGAGCGGCGTGGAGGTGACGGGAAGCACGAGGGCGGGGAACCATTGGGGAACCACTTTGACCTCCAACATCAGAACGCCGGCGTGCATACTCAACTCTGACGGCGGGTGGACTCAGAAGTTTGACGAGGCGCTCCTCGGCTCCGTATCGACCCGCTCCACTTTTTTATTGCCTTCACACTTTCCCACAATCAGAAGTGGATTAATTGACTTTGATTCCGTCGGCTGCAGAGGACGACCATCAGGGTATTGCAGAATCAGGTGGGTTGACTTTGAAGATGAGGGGGGGGGGCATTTTGTCTAAATTAACTCACAACAAAACTATTTATCGCTTCAGTCAATTTTTAGGGAATCAGAAGAGGACAATTGAACGTTTTGGAGTAATCAGATTACAGGGATTTAGAAACAAGATTACAAAAGAGTTGGAGAGCTAAGCTCCGCCCACAGCTGCACATCTTCAAATGAGAATTCTTGGATGGTTGAAGGAAAACATTTGCATTTGTGAAGCTCATTCAAACTAAGAATTGATCACTAAAAGACAAAAAATCAGCGTTCACGTTTGGACATAAAAATGTTGCGTTCTTAGTTCAAATGTTTTACATGTGGAGGAATTGGATTTATTAGTTGTGTTTTCAAAGTTTTGTTAATGAAGTCGTGTCTTTATGCTTTTATTCTGAAGTCTTCATTTCAGCTTCTGCAGTTTCACTGAAACATGAATGGTGTCTTTTATCAGAAAGTTGTTCCAAACAATAACAGTACGTCCTCAAAATCCTTCATTTATACCAGACTAAAGGCCCACTCTAATGAAAATAGAGTTTTAACACGTTCTTGTGGTATTTTTCTGATGAAAGAGGACACAGATAGAAAATTAGACCTAAAATTCTGATGATTTATTCATGCACATCACTGTGAATCAGGAACAGACAAAAAAAGAGTTTAAATCAGCGTATGCCGTTTTAGGAGTAGAGAATACACTGAGCGGCCCACAAGCTCCTCGCTTCACACTGCAACAGAGAGGGGAAAGGGGGCGGGCTTACTCTGCACCAACCGTCAACTCAGAGGTGAATTTCTACTACTGCTGCTCTGCAGAAACTATGTCTTAGAAAAAAATAATCATTCTGTGTGTCTTAACATTTTCATCATAATAGACGATATATATATATATATATATATATATATATATATATAAATGCAAGAATTTCTGAGTATTTCTTCATTCACATCGTGTTGGATCAGAAAACTGGATGTTTGAAAAGTCTGGGGCTGATGATGTAACTGCTTACTGGGCGAGTCAAAGTCCCCCAAACCACGAGGTGTCAAACGTAATCGCTAAGGTCCAAAATC
Source organism: Oryzias melastigma (assembly GCF_002922805.2). Taxonomy (NCBI): domain Eukaryota; kingdom Metazoa; phylum Chordata; class Actinopteri; order Beloniformes; family Adrianichthyidae; genus Oryzias; species Oryzias melastigma. The sequence continues at coordinate 967,945 of NC_050519.1, forward strand.
TAAAACACACCAAACAGGATAAACATTTATTGAACACAACAAAACTACATTTTTTAAACTTTAAAACTGTAACTTTTTAACATAATTATGAACTAGATATATAGCATTACCTGCGATAATGTTAGTGTGAATGCTGGAAGCTGAATTTGGCCGCTGAAGATGCTGAAATAGATAACTGAAAATGCTGAAGCTGAGAGAAAGCTAAAATATTAGCTAAATGCTAAATTGACCTAAAAAAAACTATTTTAAAAAACTTAGGTAAGCCAAAACAGCTAGCATGTAGCCCGAATATTTTCTAATTGCTTTGATCCAATATTCCTCGTCGGTATTTTTGCACCGCTAATGTTAACGTGGGGCTATAAGCT